>NC_133389.1:58908763-59211794 GCF_047511655.1 Castor canadensis
CAAAAGTGAAAGCAGAGTTCTAGTGGGTCACTTCTTACTATCTACTGCCTGGTCTTTAAATCTGATGTTAGGACCCTCACTCAAGCCCCAGCAAGTTCCCACACTACTCATGCTTTCAGGAATGGCACTTGGTACAAAATGCACATTGAATTTCAAAGACTTTGTATTTTATAAAAAAGAATGTATAGCAACAACAAAACAAATAATCTAATTTAAATGTGAGAAAATGATCTGAATACATACTTCTCAAAAGAAGAAATACAAGTGGCTAACAAACATGAAAAAGTACACAATATAGCCATCAAGAAAAATCAAATAAAAACTACACTGAGATATCATCTCAACCCAGTTAAAATGGCTATTTACAAGAAAACAAAAAACACATTCCAATGAGGATATGATGAAAAAGAACTCATACACTATTAGTGTGAATGTAAATTAGTATATCCTCTATGGAGAATGATATGGAAGGTCCTTATAAACTAAAATGTATCTACCAAATCAAGAAACCCCTTTGAAAATTGGCCTAGTTATTTGTAATGAAAGACAGGACTATAAAGTAGATACCATGGGAGGAGGTTACTTGTGGGAGGGGAGAAGGTGAACAAGGAGACTAAGGTGAAGGAATATGGATGGTGGACTTCATATGGTTACACAAAATAAGAAAAAGAAATCTCTTCCAATTGCTTTAAGTGGGACAGGGAGGGGGTCAAGAGGGCAAGATGGTGAGGGTGATCCAACCAATGTACAGCATATATGTGGACTTTTTACAATGAATCCCCCATGTACAATGAGTATGTCCTAATAAAATAATTTTTTTAAAAAAGAAAATGCAAAGTAATTCACACTGTGTGTGTGTGTGTGTGTGTGTGTGTGTGTGTGTGTGTGTATAAATATAGATATACCATGGAATCCAGCTATCACACTGCTGGATGTATAGTCAACTGAAGTAAAAGCAGAATACCAAAAGATACGCATGCCTGTGTTTACTGCAGCAGCAAAATGTGTACTCAGCCTAGATGCTCATCAACAGTGGACGAGCTGTGGTACAGCTTCACAATGGAGGATTATTCAGCCATAAAGAAGAATAAAATCTTGACATTTGCAACAAAATGGGTATAACTGACCAGTGATTATTAGAGGTTGGGAAGGGTATGGTGTGGGTAGATAAATGGAGGTTGAATTTGATCAGTTTGTACTGTCTGCATGTGTGGAAATATTACACTGAACTCATTAATATTTATAGTTAATACATACTAATCAAAAAAATAAAATAAATTTTAAATTTATACAGATTACATGCTAAGATATATTTCAATATATTGTGTTGCAATATATTATTAAAATTGATTTCCTCTGTTTTCTTATTTTATTGAGGTTACTGAAATTTTAATAATGTATATATGGCTCACATTATATTTTTAGTGGATAGGGCTAAAATAGATGGTTTTCCTGTGATTGAATGTCTTTTCTCTGAATAACAGAAACTTTCAAGTGCTTTGAGTATTGAGCAGCTACTTCCAGGAATGGTTAATCCTGGAAGAACAACGAAGGTATGTGGGGACAAAGGTCAGCAGGTGTTTTGCGTGTCTTACTTGTATTTGAGTGGCTCAGACCACAAACTCTACGTTCACCACTGTTTATTACTATTCTTTTTATCTCACGAACTTCCCACAACTGCTACTACATGAGTGCAGCACAGAACAGAAGCTATGTAGAGAAAATCAAGATATTTAACATGTTATGTAAATATGATATTGTTTAAATTTGCTAACCAGTGAAGAAAAAGTGGGAAACTCATAGTTCTACCAAATCCCAGACAAGTTGTATTAGCTCATCATAAGTGGAAAACAATAAAGATAGTTTAAGTTAAAGTAATTAAAGAGAGGGGGGAAAAGTCTATTACTTCTCAAAATCAACCTTTCTCATACACCCAACACTTGTGCTATTATTCAATTAAGAGGGCAGTAGGGAAGAAAACGAGTTCAGTGAGGTTACTTTGAGATCAATAGCAATAAATTTTGCCACACACTTGTTAACTGACCAAAACATCAAGCAAAAAGAAAAACACTTACAAACAAAGAATGTGTACTTCTTCAACATTTATTAAGACAAGAATGATCCATTGCTTCTGATGCATCCTTAATATGAAATGTTATTTATTATGAAAACTAGTGTTAGTGCCAGATGCCCAAAATGTATTATGACCTGCAATGGTTTCCTCTTACCCCATTTCATAGCACTTTGCAAATTTCAACATGCTTGTTCAAGACCCAAGACTGGCTGTGCCTGCCAAAGCAAAGATGTGCTTCTAATAATTGCATGGATGACAGTGTGAAGCAACTGTTACAACAACTTGGCTCAGGTCTCCAGGCTCATTACTGGGCATGTGCCCATGAGGACCATTGCAGAGTCTTTCTAGCTGAGCCAGCCAAGTCACACAGAACTGCAAAGTCCATGCTGCATCATTTTCTTGGAAGAAACTAAGCAAAACAGAGCCATATTTTGGAAACTGTTTAGTTCCCAACTCAAATACAATCTAATCTCAAAAAAATTGTATCTGGAAGCCAGGCATAGTGGCATATACCTATAATCCCAACACTCAGGAGGCTGAGACAGGAGGATCATGATTTCAGAGTCAGCCTGGGCTATATAGCAAGACTCTTCCTCACAAAGTCTCTGGAAACACCCAAAAAGGGAGAGTTCTGTCTGTTCTTAACTAACCCCACTTAATTCTTTCTACCTATCACATCACTAGGAATGTATATGTCTGTCTCTCCCACCACTCTATAAACTCAGTGATGACAAGGAATAGTCTTATATCCTACTATCTCACTTAACAACTGCCACACAGTGAGCACTCAAGTTACTGTACTGTTGGATTTCATCACTTGATTATTGTAAAAAGCAGCATCAAAGAAGACATAAGTGAAAGCCCATCAGACTAAACAATGAGCAGAGCTGAAATAAAATTTAGCCCTATAGTAAAAAGAAAACACAGCAGCAAATCATCAGGGAAAACTTCCATTTGATATCTAAGAGAGATAAAAATGTTTGTTATTTCCTAAAAGGAGGATTATTAATTGGAGACTCTGACAACAAACTGATTTTTAGACATTATGCAATGCTATATTTTGTCTTCTGTGTGGATTCTTCAGAAAGTGAACTTGGCATTTTAAATCTAATTCAAGTATTTGTGGAAACATTAGACAAATGTTTTGAAAATGTCTGTGAACTGGACTTAATATTCCATGTAGACAAGGTTTACAATATTCTTACAGAAATGATGATGGGAGTGAATGGTATTGGAGACCAAAATGAATGAGGCTGTTATGCAAATCAATGCACAGAATAAACTGGAGAAATCTGGGGCTGCCTTAGGGGAAGCTCCAGCCAGGCTATATCAACGGTAAAGAATATGAATATGAATCTTCCTGAGATCCCAACAGCTATTAACATGAGTGACATCAGTATAAAAGTGCCAAAACTGCCATCTTTTAAGTAAAAGATTAAAAAAAAATACTCCCAGGTAAAATATAAGAGAAAAGTCATTTAAGTTTACCATGCACTTGGTTACCAAAAATAGAGGAGCAGAGTCTTAATTTTTGTTCTTGGATTTAAGTCAAAGTAGTGTATAGTAAAACCTATATGGAAGTCCAATGTTGCTTTTCTTGTTCAGTGACTTTTAAAGAAATTGAGTAGCCCCAATTGAGTAGCGTGGGTTTTCTTTTCTTCTTTTCTAAACTGAATTCCTATGCCCACCTAAGGCATAGGATTGCCAATAAGCCAATCCACCTATGGCTTGGCCATTACAGGATTCCCAAAAGTGAGATATTTCTTTAATTATGGACAACCCAAAATGCTGGTGTTTTGTGTGGAGCACAAGTGTAGCATTCTTTAATTCTTTGTGCTGTTTGTCAAAATCATTATTTATTTATTGTTGTGCTGGGGGTACATTGTGGCATTTACAAAAGTTCTTACAATACATCAAATATACTTTAATTCACCCCCTCCATCATTCCCCTTTATTCCTCTTCCTCCCATTCCTGGAATAGTCTCAGCAAATCTCATTCTTCCATTTACATACATGTGTACACAGTATTTGCACCATATTCAGCCTCATCCCTGCATCCTCCCCGCTTCCACTGGTACTAACTCCCCAGACAGGATCTATTCTTTGTTTTTGTAAAAGAAAACAAAATGACATGTTTGTTTCATTAAGATAGCTACACAGGGAGTTTCCTTGTGATGTTTCCATATTTGTGTCCGTGTGTGTCTTATAATTCAAATTGGCTCTTCTCCTCTATTTTTCTCCTTTCTACCTTCGTCTCCTTCTTATGGTCATTTCAACAGGTTTAAAAATTCTATATTCATTCTTCTATAGAAAGTACATCAACCATATTCATCTTCTTAACTTCTTTGTTTTACCCTCCCTCTCTTATATGTGACCTCCCCTTAGTGTGACTTGTTTTTAATAATATTGCTTGTATTTGCATTGGGTCTATACTTCACTTATGAGAGAAAACATGCACTTTTGGCCTTCTGAACTTGACTAACTTCACTTAAGGTGATATTGTCTGGTTCTATCCATTTATGTTTAAATGACAAAATTTCATTCTTCTTTGTGGCTAAATAAAATTCCATTGTGTATAAATACCACATTTTCTTAAACCAATCATCCAAATCATCTTGGCCGTGTCCATAGTTTAGCTATTGTGAATAACTAATGCTGCAATAAATATGGTGTGCAGGTGCTTCTGGAGTAACCTGAGTCACATCCCTTTGGGTATATCCCTAGGAGAGGTATTGCTGGATCATATGGCAGTTCTATTGTATGGGGGTTACTTTTTCCCCGCATCCTCACCAACATTTGTCGTTTGTGTTCTTGATGATAGCCATTCTAGCAGGAGTGAGGTGAAATCTTAACATGGTTTTGTTTGTATTTCCTTTATGGCCAGAAATATTGAACATTTCTTCCTGTGTTTTTGGCCATTTGGACTTCTTCCTTTGAAAAAGCTCTGTTCAGTTCTTTTGTCCATTTCTTCATTGTGTTACTGATTTTGGGGAGTTTAGTGTTTTTAGCTCCCTGTATATTCTGGTTATTAATCCCGTCGGATGTGCAGCTGGCAGAGATTTTCTCCCATTCTGTAGACAGCCTCTTCAATTTGGTAGCTATTACTTTTATTGTGCAGGAGCTTTGTAATTTCATGTAGTCCTATTTGGCAGTCCTTCCTCTTAGTTGTTGAGACATTTGAATTCTATTTAGGAAGTCATTGCCTATAAACTATTAATTCCAGTTTATTCCCTGCTTTTTCCTTCACTAGCTTCAAAGTTTCATGTCTTATATTAAGTTCCTTATTCCACTTTGAGTTGATACACACTTGTTAAAGAATCATGTATATGTTGCATGAAAACATTATAACCTTTTCCTCTGAGTTTCAACTCCAAGACAACTGAACTTCTAAAGCACCTTTCTGTTTACCTGATATCTGCTTTAGTAACAAGTTTTTTTACTACACATTGACTCAACAAAGTAAATAAGAATGTATTTTATCACTGTTTAAAAAAAGCTAAAGTAAAATGACAGTGCTGTCGCCATCCAAAGTTACTGGGAGAAGCAAAGCAGGCATGACCAACTCCCCAGGCTGTATCTCAGCGGAGACCACCCCGACCTTTGACTCCACCATCAATAGCACATTATGAAACCTAAAATTTGTTTTTGATTGGCTTCTAATGCTAACTAAGAGTCATCTCTGAGATGTGTTTTAAAATGATTTGGAGATTATAGGAATGGGCTTTCTAAGATTGCTGGTACCTTTGTGCCTCATATTTAATTATTGGTACCTGAAGCATATTTCTCAGTAACAATTAGATACTGAAAAAGAAACCATGGAAACTCAACTTTCTTATATTAAGATTATTTTTTATTTTTTTATTCATATGTGCATACAATGTTTGGGTCATTTCTCCCCCATCCCCCCCAGCCCCCCTATAGAAAGCATCTTTTATTGGTGAAAGAGGAACTTTGGGGAGTACAGGAGAAAATGGTAACTTTGACATTGAAAAAAGAGCAAGTCATGTCTTACTCAGGAAAACAGAAACCCATGCTACGAATAGTCTGGGGATTCAAAACAATCCTGCATTACCACTGGCAGCATATCCCCTTGGTTCCTCCAGTACGGTGCCTTTGTAAGTATAATGTGCTCCACTGGAAAGTACAGTGTTCTTTATTAAGAAGTATGAATCCTGAAGTAACTTGTTGGGGTCACGGACATAGCTGTGTGGGAAACCCTCAGCATGGAAACTAAAGAAACCTGCTTTAATACTTTCCCCTGTTTCTCCCTTGTTTGCCTTTCAACAAACAAGGAGGAATTATAGAAATAATGACATTAACTAGAAAAATAGGATGGCTCCAGACCTTATTTTCAAGGTCTGTTACTGAAAAAAACAATTTTGCATTTTGATTAAACTCTTAATTTTATAAAATGATGAAGATTTGCTAGTATTTAAAAGGGAATTAGAGTGATCAAAATTTTTCTATCATTTTTTTTTTAAAAAGTCTTTTTGGTAGGCAGCTTCCAAGATGATGCCCAATAACTCTCACCATGTGGCATAAATGTTCATGTGTACTCCTCTACTACACCGAGTAAGAGTGACCTGTGTAAACACAGAATATTGCGGAAATGTCAGAGTATGAATTCTGAAGATGGAGAGCAGGACTTCATGCAAGGTACAGATGAACAGAGAAGAGCTGAGAACAGAGGAGAAATATTGAGAGAAAACCAGGTAGCATCAAATCCCCACTCTAAGTATAAAGCAGCACAAAAGGAATCAAAGCTAGTGGCACACTGAAGATAATAATGACAAGAGAAGCCAAACCCAGCTCAAGTCCTGGCATAAATGGCCTGGAAGAAGAACAGTCAAGCCACTGCTAGACATAAACACCTTCAGTATCTATTCTATATACCTTGTCAGCATGCAATTAAAATCAACTAGAAGAGGATAAATTAAAACCATCCATTTCAAAGATTATGTTAATTATAAATTGTGGAAGTGTATCAAAGAAAATAGAAAAAATATCATATTGGATTGAAAATTAACACCCATTTATATGCTTTTTATAAGAAATCAATTTTTTTCACTTTTTTTATTCATTTATTCACATGTGCATACATTGTTTGGGCCATTTCTCCCTCTCCCCCTCGCCTCTCCCCCTCCACACCACCTTGTTTTCAGGCAGAACCTGTTCTACCCTTTTCTCTAATTTTGTTGAAGAGAAGACACAAGCAATAATAAGAAAGACAAAGCCTTTCTGCTAGTTGAGATAAGGATAGCTACACAGAGAGATTCCTACAATTACTTCCATGCACAAGGGTATTACAACCCAAGTTGATTCATCCCTACCAGACCTTTTCACTACTTCCTGGTCACCTTCCATATTGACCTCTGTCACTTTAGGAGGTATTATTTAAGAGGTATTAGCTCCCTGCAGTGGGAACATCAAACACTTTCATGTTTGGGTTCCCTACCTATCTCCATACCTCCCATACGTGCTCTCCCCTTAGCGTGCGACCCAAGTCCAACAACATTGCTGCATTTGCCCTACATCTAAAGTCTGCATATGAAGGAGAACATATGATTTTTGGTCTTCTGAGCCTGGCTAACCTCGCTCAGAATGATGTTCTCCAGTTCTATCCATTTACTTGCAAATGATAAGATTTCATTCTTCTTCATGGCTGAGTAAAATTCCATTGTGTATAAATACCACATTTTCTTGATACATCCGTCACTAGTGGGGCATGTTGGCTGTTTCCATAACTTGGCTATTGTGAATAGTGCTGCAATAAACATGGGTATGCAGAAGCCTTTGGAGTAGCCTGTGTTGCATTCCTTTGGGTATATCCCCAGGAGTGGGACTGCTGGATCATATGGCAGATCTATGTTTAGATTTTTAAGAAGCCTGCAAATTTTTTCCAGAGTGGTTGCACCAGCTTGCATTCCACCAGCAGTGTACAAGGGTTCCTTTTTCCCCACATCCTCGCCAATACCTGTTGGTGGTATTTTTGATGATGGCTATTCTAACAGGGGTGAGGTGGAATCTTAATGTGATTTTGATTTGCATTACCTTTATGGCTAGAGATAGGGAACATTTTTTCATGTGTTTTTTGGCCATTTGAATTTCTTCTTTTGAGAAAGTTCCATTTAGTTCAGTTGCCCATTTCTTAATTGGTTCATTGATTTGGGGAGAGTTTAGTTTAAGTTCCCTGTATATTGTGGTTATCGGTCCTTTGTCTGATGTATAGCTGGCAAATATTTTCTCCCACTCTGTGGGGGTCTCTTCAGTTTAGAGACCATTTATTTTGTTGTGCAGAAGCTTTTTAATTTTATGAAGTCCCATTAGTCCATCCTTTCTCTTAGTTGCTGAGCTGCTGGGGTTCTATTGAGGAAGTCCTCGCGTATACCTATTAGTTCCAGAGTGTTTCCTGCTCCTTCCTGTAGTAACTTCAGAGTTTCAGGTCTGATATTTAGGTCCTTAATCCATTTTGAGTTGATACTAGTACAGGGTGATAGACATGGATCTAGTTTCAGTTTCTTGCAGACAGATAACCACTTTTCCAAGCGACATTTGTTGAAGAGGCTGTCTTTTCTTCATTGTATATTTTCGGCAACTTTGTCAAAAATGAGGTGGGTGTAGTTGTGTGGATTCATATCTGGGTCCTCTATTGTGTTCCCCTGGTCTTCATGTCTGTTTTTGTGCCAGTACCATGCTGTTTTTATTGCTATTGCTTGTAATATAGTGTGAGGTCAGGTATTGTGATACTGCCAGCATTGCTATTTTTGCTGAGTATTGCCTTGGCTATTCGCGGTCTCTTATGTTTCCAAATGAACTTTAGGTAGATTTTTCAATCTCTGTGATGAAAATCATTGGGATTTTGATGGGAATTGCATTAAACATGTAGATTGCTTTTGGTAGTATAGACATTTTTACTATGTTGATTCTACCAATCCATGAGCACAGGAGATCTTTCCACCTTCTGTAGTCTTCCTCAATCCCTTTCTTCAGGAGTTTGTAATTCTCCTTATAGAGGACATTCACATCCTTTGTTAAGTTTACTCCTAGGTATTTGATTTTTTTTTTTGAGGCTATTGTAAATGGAATTGTTTCCATATATTCCTTCTCAGTTTGTTCATTAGTGGTGTATAGGAAAACTAATGATTTCTGTAAGTTGATTTTGTATCCTGCCACCTTGCTATAGCTGATTATGGTGTCTAAGAGGTTTTGGGTAGAGTTTTTTGGGTCTTTAAGGTATAGGATCATGTAATCTGCAAATAGGGATATTTTGACAGTTTCTCTATTTGTATTCCTTTTATTTCTTCTTCTTGCCTAATTGCTCTGGCTAGGAATTCCAGTACTATGTTGAATAGGAGTGAGGATAGTGGGTACCCTTGTCTTGTTCCTGCTTTTAGGTGAAATGGTATCAGTTTTTCACCATTAATATGAAGTTGGCAATAGGTTTGTCATATATAGCCTTTACAATGTTGAGGTACATTCTTTCTATTCCTAGGTTTCTTAGAGCTTTTATCATGAAGTGGTGTTGGATCTTGTTGAAGGTTTTTCTGCATCTATTGAGATGATAGAGTGGTTTCTGTCTTTGCTTCTATTGCTGTGCCATATTACATTTATAGATATACATATGTTGTACCACCCCTGCATCCCTGGGATGAAGCCGACTTGTTCATGGTGTATGATCTTTCTGAGGTATTGTTGGATTTGGTTTGCCATTATTTTATTGAGGATTTTTGCATCAATATTCATTAAGGAAATTGGCCTATAGTTCTCCTTTTTGGAGGTGTCTTTGCCTGTTTGGGGATGATAGTAATATTGGCTTCATGCAATGAGTTAGGCAGTGTTCCTTCACTTTCTATTTCATGGAACAGTTTAAGGAGGGTTGGTAATAGCTTCTTTAATTGTCTGATAGAATTCAGCAGTGAATCCATCAGGTCCTGAACTTTTATTTTTTGGGAGACTCTTAATGCTGCTTCAATTTCGTTTTGTGTTATAGATCTATTCAGGAGATTAATATCTTCTTGGGTCAGTTTTGAGTGGTCATAAGTTTCTAGAAATCTGTCCATTTCTTCAAATTTTTCAAATTTATTAGAGTAGGCTCCCAAAGTAGTCTCTGATGATTTCCTGGATTTCCGTAGTGTTTGTTGTTACCTCCCCTTTTGCATTCCTGATTTTATTCTCCTCATTTTAGTCAGGTTTTCCAGGGGTCTGTCAATCTTATTTATTTTTTCAAAGAACAAGCTTTTTGTTTCGTTGATTCTGTGTCATTTTCTTTGTTTCTATTTCATTGATATCAGCCCTTATTTTTATTATTTCTCTCCTTCCTGCTTGTTTTGGGATTGGCTTGTTCTTGTTTTTCTAGGAGTTTGAGCTGTACTATTAGATCATTGATTTGAGATCTTTCTGGCTTTTTAATATATGCACTCCTGGCTATAAACTTTCCTCTTAGGACTGCCTTTGATGTGTCCCATAGATTCTGGTAGGTCATCTTTTCATTTTCATTAACTTCCAGGAACCTTTTAATTTCCTCTTTTATTTCATCAATGACCCATTGATCATTGAGCAATGTGTTGTTCAGCTTCCAGTTGTTTGCACATTTTTTACTGCTGTTTTTGTTGTTGAATTCTAGTTTTAATGCATTGTGGTCAGATAGAATGCATGGGATTATTTCTATTTTCTTATATTTGCTGAGGCTTGCTTTGTGCCCTAAGATATGATCAATTTTGGAGAAGGTTCCATGGGCTGCTGAGAAGAATGTATATTGTGCAGAAGTTGGATGAAATATTCTGCAGACATCAGCTAATCCATTTGATCTATGGTGTGATTTAGTTCTACAATTTCTTTATTGATTTTTTTGTTTGGATGACCTATCTATTGGTGATGGGGGTATTAAAGTCTCCACTGTATTGGAGTTTGTATATGTTTTTAGGTCCTTTAAAGTATGTTTGATGAAATTGGGTGCATTGACATTGGGTACATATAGCTTGATAATTGTTATCCCCTTTTGGTGTATTTCCCCTTTTATTAGTATGAAATGTCCTTCTTTATCTCATTTGATCAATCTAAGTTTGAGTCTGCTTTGTCCGAGATAGGTATTGCTACCTCTAACTCCTCTAACTGTTTTTAGGGGCCATTGGCTTGGTAAACCTTCTTACAGCCTTTCAAAATCAGCCAGTGCTTATTTCTGTTGATGAGATGGGTCTACTGTAAGCAACAGATTGTTGGATCTTCCTTTTTAATCCAATTTGCCAATTGATGTCTTTTGATGGGGGAAATTAATTCTGTTAATGTTCAGTGTTAGTATTGATAAGTTTGTGGTGATCCTTGTCATGTAGTTGTCTTTCTTGTTTAAGGGTTTGATCGTGTGCAGCTGAATCAATGTTACTATTTTCTTCTCCTGTGGCTTGGTATTGCCTGCCCTTTCATGGTTTTGTTTGCTTTCACTTTCTGTGTGCAGAATTCCTTGGAGAATCTTTTATAGTGGTGGCTTGGTGGTCATACATTGTTTTAGTTTCTGCTTATCATGGAAGATTTTTATTGCTCCATCTATTTTGAATGATAGTTTTACTGGGTAGAGTATGCTAGGGTTGAAGTTACTTTTATTCAGTACCCAGAATTCCTCACTGTTAGGAAAATGCCACACATTGCACACAAAGGAGGCTCACAAGAGGTATCTCATGTCCAATAGTTTAATAAGCAGGCTGGCTGGCCAAGAAAAAATGGTACAGCAGCTTCTCTTGGTGGGTCTGGACTTAAGTAGCATTTGGGAGAAAGCAAGGGCTAGGGGCAGGTAAAAGGAATTGGCAGGAGATAAAGGACAGTGGGACTTTGTTCTGCAAGGGATGAGACCAGCTGTGGCTCAGGATGCAGAATGGTGGTAAGAGGCAGTTCTTATTACTCACTCCATATCCTTCTTGCTTTTAAGGTTTCCATTGAGAAATCCTCTGTGATTTTGATGGGTTTACTTTTGTATGTTATTTATTTTTTCTCTCTTACAGCCTTCAATATTCTTCCTGTAGTCTCTGTGCTTGTTGTTTTAATGATAATATGTTGCAGGGTAGTTCTATTTTGGTCAAGTCTGCTTGGTGTTCTGGAGGCTTCCTGTACCTGAATGGTCATAGTTTTCTCTAGATTTGGGAAATTTTCTGTTATGATTTTGTTGAATATATTATATATTCCTTTTGCTTGCACTTCGTCTTCTTCTTCAATGCCCATGATTCAGGTTTGGTCTTTTGATGGAGTCAGTGAGTTCTTGCATATTCCTTTCACAGGTCTTGAGTTGTTTGACTAGTTTTTCTTCAGTTTTTCCTTTAATTACCATTTAATCTTCAAGAACTGAGATTCTATCTTCTGTTTGTTCTATTCTGCTGGAATGGTCTCCCTTTTTTGTTTGTATTTCTGTTTCATTCTTTTTCTGAGGTTTTCCATATTGTGGGTCACTTCCTTTTTAATATTGTCAATTTCACCCTTAATTCATTTATCTCTCTGTGTATAGTGTTCTATGTTTCATTTTGGTGTTTATTTAGAGCTCCTATGAGTTCATTTATTTGTTTTTGTATTTTCTCATATTCTTTATTTTTGTTGTCTTGGAATTTCTTGAGTGCCTTCTGTATGTTTTTGTTGACCATGTCTAGTAACATCTCTATGAAATTCTCATTAATTACTTGCAGGAATTCTTCTTTCAGAGTGTTTTTGTGGGCTTTGTTAGGTTCTTTGGTATAGTTTATCTTTGTTTTGTTGGAGTCTGGATCTGGGTATCTGTTTTGTTCATTTCACTCTGAATCCTATACTAATTTATTTTGGGGGGGGAGAATGGTTTCCATCCCTTTTTCATCTTCCCATATTTCCATTAGGTACCATTTCTGTCCCTGGACTATGTGTAATTTAGTATGAGCTGAGTTACAATAGTAATACTAACAAAACCAAGAAAGAAGGAGTAAAGAGAGAAAGAAAAAGAAAGAGAAAAGGAAAAAAAGGAGAACCAAAGAAAACAACAGGGAGAGATGGTGGAGATCAAACAGCAAACCAGACAGCCAAACCCTTAAAGAAAGGCAAAAAAAAAAAAAAATCACTGGTTCTGGAACAGTAGAATTGCAGTCTTAGTTGTTCTGGTGTTACTCCTTTAGCACCCAGTCCTGTCTGTCTGTGTCTCCTAAGGCAGGTTTGGAGCCCTCCTATGGCAGGCAGTGGGCAGACAGGGGCCCAGCACACTTGCAAGGTGGAGGCCTGGCAGACTGATGATCTGGCGGGCCTGCTGTGCAGGGGCCTGGTGAAGCAGCTATCCAGCAAGCCTGCAGAGCAGGAGTCTGGCAGGCCTGCAGGACGGGGGCTCAGCAGAGTGGAGATCCAGCAAGCCTGTGTCACGGGGGCCTGGTGGAGTGGTGGCCCAGTGGGCCTGTGGGGTGGGGGCCCAGCAGAACAGACATCCAGCAGGCCTGTGGAGCAGGGCCTTGGCCTGTAGGGTGGGGGCCCAGTGGAGTGGAGATCCAGCCAGCCCACCTGGAACTGGGGCCTGGGGTGGCCCAGGAGCAGGGAGCCTGGGCTCTGTCAATTTTGAATGAGTTTTGCTGGGTAGAGTATCCCAGAGCTGAAATTATTTTCACTCGGTGCCCAAAATACTTCACTCCATGCCCTTCTTGTTTTTAAAGTTTTCATTGAGAAATCTGCTATTATTTTGATGGGTCTACCTCTATACGTTATTTGGTTTTTTTCTCTTTTATATCCTTCAATATTCTTTTTCTGTTCTCTGTGTTTGTTTTAATGATAATATGCCATGGGGAGGTTCTAATTTGGTCAAGTCTGTTTGGTGTCCTAGAGGCTTTCTGTACCTGAATGGGCATAACTTTCTAGAGATTTGGGAAATTTTCTGCTATTATTTTATTGAATATGTTACCTACCCCTTTAGCTTACACCTCTTCTTCAATGCCCATGATTCTCAGGTTTGGTCTTTTGATGGAGTCCATGAGTTCTTGCATATTCCTGTCATATCTCTTGAGTTGTTTAAGATTTCTTCTGTTTTTTTTCTTTAATTTCTATTTTATCTTTGAGCTCTAAGATTCTGTCTTCTACTTCTTCTAGTCTGCTGGAGTTGCCTTCCACTGTGGTTTTTGTTTGAATAAAGGGCTTTTTATTTCCAGGGTTTCTGTCTGGTTCTTTTTTCTGAGGTTTTCCATATCTTTGTTCAACTCCACTTTTATATTTTGTGGTTGTCATCTTTAATTCATATATCTCTGTTTTTATATAGTCCTTTGTTTCTCTTTGGTATTTGTTGAAGTCCTCTCTAAGTTCATTTATTTGTTTCTATGTCTTCTCACGTTCTTTATTTTTGGTGTCTCAAAATTTCTTGAGTGCATAGTGTACATTTTGGTTAACCATGTCTGCTATCTTCTCCATGAATTTCTCAGTGATGTCTTGTGAGATTTCTTCTTTGAGGGTTTTTTGTGGGTGTTACTGGGCTCCTTATTGACATTTATCATTGTTTTGTTGGGGTCAGGAACTAGGTATCCATTTTCTTCATTTCCCACTGAATCCTGTATTGAATTTTTTTTTGAAGAGAGTGGTTCCCATCCCTTCTTCTTCTTCCCATCACTCCACTTGGTGCTGTGCAACTGTGTTCTTGATAGGCTAGTTGGTGGTTTTAATTGCCTGTTTTCTTTCCCTTGATTTAATTTTTGCGTTGAGACTGACTTGGTTGTTATCTAGGTTGGTGTGCTATTTCTGTCCCTGGCCTGGAGGTGTAATTTAGCAATAACAAATTCACAGTTTCAATGCCAGACCAGTTGTTTACATATTATATGGAAAACCCCTTGGTGATAATATCTGTAACAGTGGAAGTTGGGCCAGAGGGTAATGGTTATTAAGCTTGATATACTAAGCTGGGGAATTGGTAAAGGTGGAACTATAGGGGGCAGGAGAAGGGGTGGGTGGGGGAAGAGGTATTGGGGCTGCTGGGTTTTGTAGCCCTTATATGTGTTGGGGTCTATTTCTGTTGTTGTAGTAGAGGGTGTTTTTGTCAGGGATTACAGGGGCTGGGGTTGTGTGCAGTTGGTACAGTGGGCTAATCAGCAGGTGGTGAGTGTGTAGGTGACCTGTACTATGGTGACAGGTTGGAGGAGGATAGGAGGGGAGGGAAAGACAAGGGGAGAGAATGAATGAGAAGGAGCCAAAAGAGTAGTTGGGAGGGTGAACAATTGTAGCAGAGGAGAAAGGACAGGGATAAGAAAATAGTGATGGTGAAGTTAATAATACAGCAAAAAAACACAATAAAAAATACCAGGTTCAGGAACACAAAAAGTTCAATCTTTTGGTAAAAGTTTTGGAGTTATTCCTTAGGTGTCCAATTCTGGTATTGTTATACAAACAGAAGCTCTGATGTGGTCTCACCAGGTGACTGGCTTGTGAGTAGTAGTTTGTCTTTCTGTCCACAAGATTAGTTGCAATTGTGAGGTGAAAGAAGTCTGACAGTTTGTGCAGGGTGGTCAGAGCTGCTGTTGTTTTCACCAGGCAGCAGCTGCATTGCCCTTCAGCTGCAACTATGTTTGGTCAGTTTCTCCTCCAGCAAGGTGGGGCAGTTCAGTTTTGAATGCTTCCCTCTGTCCCACAAGATCAGCTCCAGGATCCACCACCTGCTCCACTTTGGGAGCTTATAGCCCTGCCCCCACTCTCAGACTTTGCTTCTTTACCCACATTTGTTCACTGAGAGTTTGGCTCCTTGCTCCACCCCAGTTCTTAGGGGCAGGTTCAGCATTCCACCATTGTCAGTGATAGATTACAGTTTGCTGTTTATGTTTTCTGGTTTTGTTGGGGGGCGGTGCTCAGGGGCTGCACTGGATTATATTCCTGGGGAGTGGGTAGGAAGGTCATGTGTGATGCATAATCACATTTTCTCAATCCGTTCATTAGATGTAGGCCATCTGGCCTGTTTCTATAGCATGGCTATTGTGAATAATGCTGCAATGAATATGGGTGTATCTTTATTGCGTCCTGACTTAACATCCTTTGGATATATGTCCAAGAGTGGTATCACTGAATCTTATGATAGTTCTGTTTTTAGTTTTTTGAGAAATATCCATACTGTTTTCCATAGTGTTTATACTAATTTACATTACTACCAACAGTGTATAAGGGTTCCTTTTTCCCTGCATCCTCACCAACATTTCTTTTTGTTTGTGTTCTGGATGATAGCCATTCTGACTGGATTAAGGTGAAGTCTTAATGTGGTTTTGAATTTCATTTCCTTCATGGCCAGGAATGTTGCATATTTCTTCATATATTTGTCCTCCTTTCTTTAAAAATTTTCTGTTCAGTTCATTTGCCCATTTCTTCATTGGGTCATTGTTTCTTTGGGAGATTAGTTTTTTGAGTTCCCTATAAATTCTGGTTATTAACCCCTAGTCAGATGTATAGCTAGAGAGATTTTTCTCCCATTCTGTGGGGTCTTTTAAGTCTGGTGACTGTTTCCTTTGCTGTGCAGAAGCTTTTTAGTTTCAATGTAGTCCCATTGCTCAATTCTTTCTCCTAATTGCTGAGATATTGGAGTTCTATTCAGGAAGATAATGGTTATGTTTATATGTTCCAGTGTTTTCCCTATTCTTTTTTTTTTTAGAAAGAAGTTAAGTTTTTTTATTGTTGTGCTGGGTGAGCATACATTGGAGTATTTACAAAGGTTCTTACAATGTATAAAATACATCATACTTGAATTCACCACCTCCACTGCTCTCTTTCACCCCCTCTCCACCAATTATTGGAACATTTTCAACAGGTATCATTTTTGCATTTACATACATGTGTATACATTTTTTGCACCATACATTCTTTATTGTAGCAGTTTCAATGTTTGATCTTTGATCTCTTTTGAATTGATATTAGTATAGGGTGAAAGACAGGGGTCTAGTTTCAGTTTTCTGTATGCAGATATCCAGTTTTCCCAACACCTTATTTGAAGAGGTGTCTTTTCTTCAAAGTATGTTTTTGGATTCCTTTGTCAGAAATAGTTTTACTGTAGCTGCATGAATTTATGACTTGGTCTTCCATTCTGTTCCATTGGTCTTCATGTTTGCTTTTATGCTGGTACTATGCTGTTTTTATTGCTATGCCTCTGTAGTATAGTTTGGAGTCAAGTATTGTGATATCTTCAGCATTGTTCTTTTCATTCAGTGTGTTGACTATTTGCAGTCTTTCATGCTTCTGTATGAACTTTGGGATTTATTTTTCTACCTCTGTGAATAATTTAATTGGAATTTTGATGAGATTGCTTTGAACATATAGATTGCTTCTAATAGTACAGCCATTTTAATGATATTAATTCTGCTGATCCATGAGAATACATCTTTCCATCTTTTAATGTCTTTGATTTCTTTCTTCAGCAATTTATAGTTTCATCATAGATATCTTTCATTATCTTTGTTAAATTTACTCCTATGTATTTTTTGAGGTTATTATAAATAGGATTGTTCTCCTGAATTCTTTCTCAGAAGCTACTAATTTTTGTATACTGATTTTACATCCTGCTACATTGCTGAAAGTGTTTATGATTTATAAGAGTTTTTTGTGGAGTTTTTAGGGTCTTTTAGGTATAAGATCATATCATCCACAAATAGAGACAATTCAATTTCTTCTTTTCTTGCTTGAATTCCTTTTGTTTCTTCCTCCTGTCTTATTGCTCTGGCTAGTGATTCCAAAACTATGCAGAATATGAGTGTAAAGAGTGGACACCCTTGTCTCCTTCCTGACTTTATAGAAAATGGTTTCAGTTGTTCCCTATTTAGTATGATGTTGGCAATAGGTTTTATGTATATAGTCTTCATTATGTTGAGGTATGTCCTTTCTATTCCTAGTTTCTTCACAGCTTTTATCATGAAAGGATGTTGAATTTTGTCAGAGACTTTTTCTATATCTATTGGGATTTTCTTGTGATTTTTGTCTTTGCTTCTGTTTACATACTGTATTACATGTATCACTTTGTGTATGATGAAACATCCCTGCATCCCTGGAATGAAACTGACTTGATCATGGCATATGATCTTTTTTATGTGTGGTTGAATTCAGTTTACAAGCAGTTTATTGAGGAGTTTTTTTTTTTACAGTTTTAGCAAAGATTTATTTTAGTATAACAGGATAAAGTAAAGATAAGGTGGGGGGAAGAGAAAAAGAGAAAGAAACATTTCCTGTTGCCCACACAAAAAATGGGAGCAAAGACTCCTTATTGAGAAATTTTGCACCTGTGTTCATTAAAGAGATTGACCCATAATTCTCCTTATTTTGCTGTTGAGTGCTTGTCTAGTTTTAGAGTACTCACAGAATGAGTTTGGTACCAGTCCTCACTTTCTAGTTCATGAAAAAGTTTGAGGAGTGTTGGCATTAGTTCTTCTTTAAAGGTCTGGTGGAATTCAGTGGTGAATCCATCAGCTCCTGGGCTTTTCTTACTTAGGAGATTATTATTGCTTCAATCCCATTGCTTGTTATAGATCTATTTAGTTGGTTTATATCCCCTTGATTCAATTTTGGTTGGTCAAATCCATCTAGAAATTTATCCATTTTTTTCTAGATTTTCCAATTTATTCAAGTGCAGATTTTCAAAGTATTCCCTAATGATCATCTGGATTTCATTAATATTTGTTGTGATAGCCTCCTTTTTCATCTTTAATTTTATTAAATTGTTTTCCATCTTTTGTCTAGTCAGATTGGCTAAGGATTTATTAATCTTATTTATCTTAGATGAATTAACTTTTTGTTTCATTGAATTTTTTCTACAGTTTTTTATTTATATTTCATTGATTTCACCCTTTTTGAAATTATTTCTCTCCTTCTGCTAATTTTAAGTTGTTCTTGTTTTTCTAAGAGCTAGAGATACAGCATTAGGTCATTTATTTGGGACCTCTCTGTGCTTTTAACATAGACACTCAGAACTATAACATTTCCTCTTGGCACTGCCTTTGCTGTATTCCAACAGCTCGGGTAGTTTGTGTTTTTTATTTCCATTAGATTCCGGGAACTTTTTGATTTTCTCTTTGTTTCTTCAAAGACCCACTGGTCATTCATCAACATGTTGTTCATTCTCTATGTGTTTAAATATTTTATGTGGTTTCTTTTGTGGTTGAGTTCAAGTTTTTTTCTGTTGCAGTCTGGGTCTGATAAGATACAGGGAGTTATTTCAATTTTCTTGTATTTGTTAGGACTTGCTTTGCATTCTAAAATATGATCTATTCTGGAGAAAGTTCCATGGACTGTTGAGAACAATGTGTAATGTGCTGCTGCTGAATGAAATATTCTGTAAATACATGTTAGACCCTTTGGTCTATGGTGTCATTTAATTCTGAGGTTTTTTTTGTCTAGATGACCTAGCTATTGGTGACAGAGGAGACCTGAACTCTCCCACTGATCTCTCTGTTGATCAGACCTATCTTTTAAGTCCGGTAGTGTTTATTTAATGCAGTTGGGTGTACTGATGTCATAATCACATAAATTAACAAATGTTACTGCCTCTTTATGTATTTTTCCTTTTATTAGTATGCAGTGACCTTCTTTGTGTCTTCTGACTAATCTAGGCTTAAAGTCTACTTTATCATATATATAAGTATAGCTGCTTCTGCCTGTTTTCTGGATCTGTTTGCTTAGAAAGTCTTTTTCTACCCTTTTACCCTAAGTTGATGTTTGCTTTTGGTAATGAGATATATTTAATGTAGGTAACAATTCATCAAGTCCTGCTTTTTAACCTAGCTCACCAATCTAGGTTAAATCTTTTAGTGGGGAATGGAGACCATTAAAATTCACTGTTAATATTGAAATATATGAGGTAATTCCTGCCATTTTGTTGTTGCTATTGTGTGTGTGTATGTGTATTTTACTATCTCCTCCTTTTCATTCACTTATCTATACTCATCTCCTGAGATTTATTTATTCCCATTCTTTCATGGCTATATTTACCTTCATTTTTTGTGTAAGAGTCCTTTGAATAATTTCTGGAGTGTTGGTTTAGTGGTCATAAATTGCTTTAGTGTCTGTATCATGGAAGGTTTTTATTTCTTTTTTGATTATGAATGATTGCTTTGCTGGGTAATCTAGGTTTGAAAGTATTCAATATTCTTTTTTTTTTTTCATTTTTCTTTTATTATTCATATGTGCATACAAGGCTTGGTTTATTTCTCCCCCCTGCCCCCACCCCCTCCCTTACCACCCACTCCACCCCCTCCCGCTCCCCCCCTCAATACCCAGCAGAAACTATTTTGCCCTTATCTCTAATTTTGTTGTAGAGAGAGTATAAGCAATAATAGGAAGGAACAAGGGGTTTTGCTGGTTGAGATAAGGATAGCTATACAGGGCATTGACTCACATTGATTTCCTGTGCGTGGGTGTTACCTTCTAGGTTAATTCTTTTTAATCTAACCTTTTCTCTAGTTCCTGGTCCCCTTTTCCTATTGGCCTCAGTTGCTTTAAGGTATCTGCTTTAGTTTCTCTGCATTAAGGGCAACAAATGCTAGCTAGTTTTTTAGGTGTCTTACCTATCCTCACCCCTCCCTTGTGTGCTCTCGCTTTTATCATGTGCTCATAGTCCAATCCCCTTGTTGTGTTTGCCCTTGATCTAATGTCCACATATGAGGGAGAACATACGATTTTTGGTCTTTTGAGCCAGGCTAACCTCACTCAGAATGATGTTCTCCAATTCCATCCATTTACCAGCGAATAATAACATTTCGTTCTTCTTCATGGCTGCATAAAATTCCATTGTGTATAGATACCACATTTTCTTAATCCATTCGTCAGTGGTGGGGCATCTTGGCTGTTTCCATAACTTGGCTATTGTGAATAGTGCTGCAATAAACATGGATGTGCAGGTGCCTCTGGAGTAACAGTCTTTTGGGTATATCCCCAAGAGTGGTATTGCTGGATCAAATGGTAGATCGATGTCCAGCTTTTTAAATAGCCTCCAAATTGTTTTCCAGAGTGGTTGTACTAGTCTACATTCCCACCAACAGTGTAAAAGGGTTCCTTTTTCCCCACATCCTCGCCAACACCTGTTGTTGGTGGTGTTGCTGATGATGGCTATTCTAACAGGGGTGAGGTGGAATCTTAGTGTGGTTTTAATTTGCATTTCCTTTATTGCTAGAGATGGTGAGCATTTTTTCATGTGTTTTCTGGCCATTTGAATTTCTTCTTTTGAGAAAGTTCTGTTTAGTTCACATGCCCATTTCTTTATTGGTTCATTAGTTTTGGGAGAATTTAGTTTTTTAAGTTCCCTGTATATTCTGGTTATCAGTCCTTTGTCTGATGTATAATTGGCAAATATTTTCTCCCACTCTGTGGGTGTTCTCTTCAGTTTAGAGACCATTTCTTTTGATGAACAGAAGCTTTTTAGTTTTATGAGGTCCCATTTATCTATGCTATCTCTTAGTTGCTGTGCTGCTGGGGTTTCATTGAGAAAGTTCTTACCTATACCTACTAACTCCAGAGTATTTCCTACTCTTTCTTGTATCAACTTAAGAGTTTGGGGTCTGATATTAAGATCCTTGATCCATTTTGAGTTAATCTTGGTATAGGGTGATATACATGGATCTAGTTTCAGTTTTTTGCAGACTGCTAACCAGTTTTCCCAGCAGTTTTTGTTGAAGAGGCTGCTATTTCTCCATCGTATATTTTTAGCTCCTTTGTCAAAGATAAGTTGCTTATAGTTGTGTGGCTTCATATCTGGATCCTCTATTCTGTTCCACTGGTCTTCATGTCTGTTTTTGTGCCAGTACCATGCTGTTTTTATTATTATTGCTTTGTAATATAGTTTGAAGTCAGGTATTGTGATACCTCCTGCATTGTTCTTTTGACTGAGTATTGCCTTGGCTATTCGTGGCCTCTTGTGTTTCCATATAAATTTAACAGTAGATTTTTCAATCTCTTTGATGAATGTCATTTGAATTTTGATGGGAATTGCATTAAACATGTAGATTACTTTTGGGAGTATAGACATTTTTACTATGTTGATTCTACCAATCCATGAGCATGGGAGATCTCTCCACTTTCTATAGTCTTCCTCAATCTCTTTCTTCAGAAGTGTATAGTTTTCCTTGTAGAGGTCTTTCACATCTTTTGTTAGGTTTACACCTAGGTATTTGATTTTTTTTGAGGCTATTGTAAATGGAATTGTTTTCATAAATTCTTTTTCCGTTTGCTCATTGTTAGTGTATAGAAATGCTAATGATTTTTCTACGTTGATTTTATATCCTGCTACCTTGCTATAGCTGTTGATGATGTCTAGAAGCTTCTGAGTAGAGTTTTTTGGGTCTTTAAGGTATAGGATCATGTCATCTGCACATAGGGATATTTTGACAGTTTCTTTACCTATTTGTATTCCTTTTATTCCTTCTTCTTGCCTAATTGCTCTGGCTAGGAATTCCAGTACTATGTTGAATAGGAGTGGAGATAGTGGGCATCCTTGTCTGGTTCCTGATTTTAGAGGGAATGGTTTTAATTTTTCTCCGTTAAGTATAATGCTGGCTGTAGGTTTGTCATATATAGCTTTTATAATGTTGAGGAACTTTCCTTCTATTCCTAGTTTTCTTAGAGCTTTTATCATGAAATGATGTTGGATCTTATCAAAGGCTTTTTCTGCATCTATTGAGATGATCAAGTGGTTTTTGTCTTTGCTTCTGTTAATGTGGTTTATTACGTTTATTGATTTTCATATGTTGAACCACCCCTGCATCCCTGGGATGAAGCCTACCTGGTCGTGGTGAATAATCTTTTTGATGTGTTGCTGAATTCGATTTGCCATTATTTTGTTGAGAATTTTTGCATCAATGTTCATTAAGGAGATTGGCCTATAGTTCTCCTTTTTGGAGGTGTCTTTGCCTGGTTTTGGGATAAGTGTAATAGTGGCTTCATAAAATGTGTTTGGCAGTTTTCCTTCCCTTTCTATTTCATGGAACAGTTTAAGGAGGGTTGGTATCAGTTCTTCTTTAAAGGTCTGATGGAATTCAGCAGAGAATCCATCAGGTCCTGGACTTTTCTTTTTGGGGAGACTCTTGATTGCTGCTTCAATTTCATTTTGTGTTATAGGTCTATTCAGGTGATTAATTTACTCTTGGTTCAGTTTTAGATGATCATATGTATCTAGAAATCTGTCCATTTCTTTTAGATTTTCCAATTTATTTGAATATAGGTTCTCAAAGTAGTCTCTGATGATTTCCTGGACTTCCATGGTGTTTGTTGTTATCTCCCCTTTTGCATTCCTGATTCTACTAATTTGGGTTTTTTCTCTCCTCATTTTAGTCAGGTTTGCCAGGGGTCTATCGATCTTGTTTATTTTTTCAAAGAACCAACTTTTTGTTTCATTAATTCTTTGTATGGTTTTTTTGGTTTCTATTTCGTTGATTTCAGCTCTTATTTTTATTATTTCTCTCCTTCTATTTGTTTTGGGATTTGCTTGTTCTTGTTTTTCTAGGAGTTTGAGATGTATCATTAGGTCATTGATTTGGGATCTTTCAGTCTTTTTAATATATGCACTCATGGCTATAAACTTTCCTCTCAAGACTGCCTTAGCTGTGTCCCATAGGTTCTGGTAGGTTGTGTTTTCATTTTCATTGACTTCTAGGAACTTTTTAATTTCCTCTTTTATTGCATCGATGATCCATTCTTCATTAAGTAATGAGTTATTTAGTTTCCAGCTGTTTGCATATTTTTTGTCTTTACTTTTGTTGTTGAGTTCTACTTTTACTGCATTGTGGTCAGATAGTATGCATGGTATTATTTCTATTTTCTTATATTTGCTGAGGCTTGCTTTGTGCCCTAGGATATGATCTATTTTGGAGAAGGTTCCATGGGCTGTTGAGAAGAATGTATATTGTGTAGAGGTTGGATGAAATGTTCTGTAGACATCTACTAGGTCCACTTGATCTATTGCATATTTTAGATCTTGGATTTCTTTATTGAGTTTTTGTTTCGATGACCTATCTATTGATGATAATGGAGTGTTAAAGTCTCCCACAACCACTGTGTTGGCGTTTATATATGCTTTTAGGTCTTTCAGGGTATGTTTGATGAAATTGGGTGCGTTGACATTGGGTGCGTACAGATTGATGATTATTATTTCCTTTTGGTCTATTTCCCCTTTTATTAGTATGGAATGTCCTTCTTTATCTCGTTTGATCAATGTAGGTTTGAAGTCTACTTTGTCAGAGATAAGTATTGCTACTCCTGCTTGTTTTCGGGGGCCATTGGCTTGGTAAATCTTCTTCCAGCCTTTCATCCTAAGCATATGCTTATTTCTGTCAGTGAGATGAGTCTCCTGTAAGCAACAAATTGTTGGATCTTCTTTTTTAATCCATTTTGTCAAACGGTGTCTTTTGATGGGTGAATTAAGTCCATTAACATTAAGTGTTAGTACTGATAGGTATGTGGTGATTCCTATCATTTAGTTGTCTTATTTGTTTGAAGGTTTGATTGTGTGTACCTAAGTTGAGGTTACTCTCTACTGTCTTGCTTTTTCTTATCCTGTGGTTTGGTGCTGCCTGCCTTTTCATGGTTAAGTTGGGTGTCACTTTCTGTGTGCAGGATCCCTTGCAGAATCTTTTGTAATGGTGGCTTTGTGGTCACATATTGTTTTAGTTTCTGCTTATCATGGAAGACTTTTATTGCTCCATTTTGAATGATAGCTTTGCTGGGTAGAGTATCCTGGGGTTGAAGTTATTTTCATTCAGTGCCCGGAAGATCTCACCCCACGCTCTTCTTGCTTTTAATGTTTCTGTTGAGAAGTCTGCTGTGATTTTGATGGGTTTACCTTTGTATGTTACTTGTTTTTTCTCTCTTGCAGCCTTCAATATTCTTTCCTTAGTTTCTGAACTTGTTGTTTTAATGATGATATGTCATGGAGTAGTTCTATTTTGATCTGGTCTGTTTGGTGTCCTGGAGGCCTCTTGCATTTGTATGGGAATATCTTTCTCTAGATTTGGGAAATTTTCCGTTATCATTTTGTTGAATATATTACGCATTCCCTTCACTTGCACCTCCTCTCCTTCTTCGATGCCCATGATTCTCAAGTTTGGTCTTTTGATGGAGTCAGTGAGTTCTTGCATTTTCTTTTCACAGGTCTTGAGTTGTTTAATTAGTAGTTCTTCAGTTTTTCCTTTAATTACCATTTCATCTTCAAGTTCTGAGATTCTGTCTTCTGTTTGTTCTATTCTGCTGGATTGGCCTTCCGTTTTGTTTTGCAGTTCTGTTTCATTCTTTTTTCTGAGGTTTTCCATATCCTGGCTGTTTTCTTCTTTATTGTTGTCTATTTTTGTCCTGAGTTCATTTATCCATTTATTCATTGTGTTCTCTCTTTCACTTTGGTGTTTATACAGTGCTTCTATGGTTTCCTTTATTTCTTCTTTTGCTTTTTCAAATTCTCTATTTTTATTGTCTTGGAATTTCTTGAGTGTCTCCTGTACATTTTGGTTGACCCTATCCAGTATCATCTCTATAAAATTCTCATTGAGTACTTGTAGTATGTCTTCTTTTAAATTATTCTTGTGGGCTTCATTGGGTCCTTTGGCATAGTTTATCTTCATTTTGTTGGAGTCTGGCTCTGAGTTTCTGTTCTCTTCATTCCCCTCTGGTTCCTGTACTAATTTTTTGCTGTGGGGAAACTGGTTTCCTTGTTTTTTCTGTCTTCCTGTCATTGTCCTTGGTGTTGTTACTGTCCCTGTACTGTGTGTAATTAAGTATTTTCTAGCTTGTAATAATAACAATGGTAATATTGACAATGGAAGAGTGAGCTGAGATGGAAAGCAAGAAGTTAAAGAAAAGGGGAAAACAAATATACAGACAAGAGGGAGAAAGCAGAACAAGGTATCAGACAAGAGAGTTTCAAAGGTATAAACAGGGAGTGTTAGTGTACTAATCGACAGTAAGCTGAACAGACAATAGAGTGACAGAGAGAGGATTGAAAATCAAAGATAAAAAAATGAAAAATAAGTATATGAAAGTAATATCTATTTATAAAAATGAATTAAAATAAAATGGAAAATACAAAATTAAAAAAAACAAAAAAAACAAAAAACCAAAAAACTTCCAAGTTTATATGCAATGCAATTTCAGTCTTAATAATTTGGATGTCCGTGTCAATCTCCAGTCCTGGAGTTGGTGCCTCAGATGTTGTTCTGTAGTTGTCTCATCAAAGGGGATGCATAAAGTAGAACAAAACTACACTCACACACACACAGAAGAAAAAAAAAAAAAGCCCCACCAAGTGTCCCCAGTTCAAATGCAATACAGTTTCAGTAAGTTTTTCGGCTTGCAGGTGTAATTCGGTTGTTCTCTCATCAAAGGTAGGGAGAAAAAGAAAAAAAAGCGTCTGGAGGCAGTTCTGAGAGTGGTATCTGCAACTGTGGCTTGCCTGCCTGCTGCTCTCAGCCTGTAGCTGGCGACGTTATTTATGCAGATCTCTGGGGTGAGCTAGCACTCACCTGGTCCCACAGGCTTTGTTTGCTCAGAGTTCTCCTGTGCGGGGGAGGGGGGCCTCTGCTACAGGCTTTTCCCTTTCCAAGCACTGGGAAAGGCGACACTGCCCCGCGTTGTCAGGCCTGCGTGTTTATTTACAGTTCACGTGGGAAGTGGGTCTTCCCTCCTCTCACAAGCGTCCCCACTCCTGGTTGCTGGGCGCACGCCCCGCTCCCGCCAGAGCCTCTCTGGCCCGCCCGGCTTGTTTATTTACAGTCCCGGGAAGGAGTCCCTTCCCCCAATCTTCAGCGCTCAGGGCGCCCCACCCTCTTTCCAGCGTCTTAACTGTTCTTATTGCTTAGTACTCAGTTTCTCTTTTTTTCCCGGGTGGAGGTCAGTCTGTCCAGGGGGCTATGCTGCTCTGGCCCAGGCTTGTCTGTGGGGCTACCGCGGTACCGCGAAGCTCACCTGGTCCACGTCTTCCCGAGCCGTATGGGCACCGGCCACTGGCGGCACGGGGACCTCCTCGGTTCTCCGTTTAACGTGAAGTGGAGATTCTCTGCGCCGGCTGGAGATGTGGAGTGGTCAAAGTGTGTATTATGCCTGCAAAGTGTGTCTCCAGTGTCTCTCCAAGATTTCACTATAGGAGGGTCGCTTTCTGCTTCCTACCTCTAGCCGCCATCTTGGAATCCCCTCAATATTCTTAAAATACCTCATCCCATACCCTTCTTGCTTTTAAGGTTTCTGTTGAGAAATCTGCTGTTATTCTGAAGTGTTTGCCATTATAGGTGTTTAACATTTCTTCCTTACAGGTTTCGATAATCTTTCCTGGCTCTCTGTATTTAATGTTTTAACTACAATACACCATGAAGAGATTCTATTTTGGTCAAATCTGTTTGGTGCCCTTGAAGCCTCCTGTACCTGAATGGGCATTCTTTCTCAAAATTGGGAAATTTTCTGCTACACTGGTATGTAGAGACAGCGTTCAATTGTTTTGAAGAAGAATGCTATTGTCAGGGATTGCAGAAGATAGAAATGTTAAGAGCAACATAAGGAGGTAGAATAAACCACTAGTTGAATGGTTTGTAAGCAAATGGTAGGAAAAGTAAGGGGGGAAAAGAGAAGAAAAATGGTAGGAGAAATGAAAAAGTAAGGAGAAATATTAGTAATATAACAGGGATAGACAAATTAAAACTTTAAGTCTGAATTTCTTCTTGTTGAGGAGATGAGTGGATGTCTTCTGTGCTCTCTCAGTACACTGGATGTTCTCCTCCAATCTCTTGTCCTCAGATTTTTGTTTGTAGTTCTCCTGTCCCCCTGGGGCCTTGGTATGCCCAGGTATAGCTAAAGGAGGGAACTAGGGGAGCTCCGGATTAGGGAAGCTGCAGGAGTGAGGTGAGGCAGCTCCAAGTGTGTGTAGCAGACATTGTGTGTCAGTTGTGTGTTCTCTGAGCACAGCTAGTGGATTAGAAATCATCCTGCCACACTCAAAGCCTGTTCAAATTCAAGGGCTGCTCTGGCTTGTCTGCAATAAGCTTTTATTTCTTTTTCCCCTTTTCTATCTAGGCATCCAGTTTAATATTTCATTTGGGTAGTGGGAAGAAGGGGAGAAGCTACATACATACATATATGTATGTGTGGCTGGGGTGGGCAGTGGGTTAAGGGTTCTAGGTAGCTGGCCCGCTCACCTAGGTGCTCTCCTCCTTTTAGAGTAGAGACCCAGATGCTTGCTCTATCCATCTAGCCTGTTTGCTCCCTGTCCTCCTTGCCCTTTGACTAGAGATGCTGGACCGAGCAGCTTCACCCCTTCCCCACTGCACCAGTCTGGGAGCCTTCAGTTCTCTTAGCCAGGGGAGTGGGATATCAGATTCAGCCTGTTTAGACATCAAGTTTCTCTAAGTTTGGATGAATTTAATTTCTTGAAGATGAGCTGGACTGTGCAATAGCTTATTTTCTTCCTGCTTCTCATTTAAATAGGAACACTGAGCTGAGCGATTTCACCCCTCCCCTGCCAGGCCAGTCTGGGAGCCTTTATTTTATTTTTTTTTATTTTAATTTTTATTTTATTTTATTTTATTTTTTAACGCTTTTAAGTTCAGTAGTGTTTTTTTTATTTTATTATTCATATGTGCATACAAGGCTTGGGTCATTTCTCCCCCCTGCCCCCACCCCCTCCCTTACCACCTACTCCGCCCCCTCCCTCTCCCCCCCACCCCTTCAATACCCAGCAGAAACTATTTTGCCCTTATTTCTATTTTTGTTGTAGAGAGAGTATAAGCCATAATAGAAAGGAACAAGGGTTTTTGCTGGTTGAGATAAGGATAGCTATACAGGGAGTTGACTCTCATTAATTTCCTGTGCATGTGTGTTACCTTCTAGGTTTAGTCAATCCACTTAACCAAAGGTTTTTCTCATGTGAGAGGGTTAGATTCAGCCCACTTAGGAAGTCAACTGGATTATTTCCCACAGACTGATCTGGCCTGTGTGGTAACCCTCACAATAGAAAGCAGCTAGCTCACCTGATTGGTTTGTGTGCTCCTCTCTCTGGTAGTGGAGGGAATGCTGGTCAGGGGTTAGCAACTATCCGGTGCTCTGGTGAGGATCTTAGCCCTGCATGTCAATGTGGTCCTGGTGAACTGGAGACAACTCAGGTCTGGACAAGGGAAAAAGTAACAACCAACAAAACTCTAACAGTGGTGCTGGATGGAGCAGGTCCCTGTTGGTGCCCAAGTGCCTGTGGCAGATTTCCACTTCTAAAGACTTAGTCAGAGGTTGATCTCTCCAGCTATAGTCTGTCTTTGTACTAGCACCCTGTTTGTTGTTGTTGTTGTTTTTTAAGCAAACTAACCTTAACAACCACAAATTTGAGTTTTTCTTCCAGGTTCATGAAGCCATGGGGGCATGATAACTGTCAACAATCTGCCAATTTCCCTCTCACCCATATTACCCATTTTTAAGTGTACAATTCATTGGCATTAGTTACATTCACAATGCTGTACAGCCATCTCCAGTATCCATTTCTATCACTTTTCATCATCCAAACAAAACCTCTGTACAGATAAACAATTTCTCCCTCTTCCCTCATACCTGATAAGCCCTGATAACCAACATTCTACTTTCATTCTTTGTATGCTGATGGCTAAATCAAAACTTCCAAATTAAAACTGTATTAAATGAGAAACAACGTTGGCAAATTACCTTTTTCCATTTAACCTTACTGCATCTCTGACTGTATTTTCATACTTCTCTTCCAAAGAGTCAGAAATATTTTTGGAAGGATCTCCATTAATTTTGCTGGGAAAATGTGGCTGATGTACAAACTTTCTGTTTCTGCTTTGACACTTTAGGTAGCAGACTATTTCCCAACTTGAGAAGTGTGAGTTTAATGTGTCTGCTGTGCATCTATTGGACTGGGATGAATTTAACTGATGTCATGGGAATCCCTCAATAACTCAACTATAAATACTATAAATGTATCATCCTGCTAAAGGATGTTCCTACAATTTGCACAGCATTTTTGGCCTCTCCAGTAAATTGAAGATAATGAGAACTAGTAGTAAAGTGTTAGAAATTTTCTCTCTTTGTGGTTATGCAGGGAGACATTGTGCATAAATTGTGATGCACTTAATAACAAGTTCTTTGACATCTCCCATGAGCAAAACAGATTTCTCAACTGTGAAATGACCCATGATCTCTGGTGAAGAGTATTCCCCTCTCCTCATTGAGTACAGAATTTGCCTAATACAAAGAAGGATACATAAATTGGCAACCTATCTTCCAAAAGTCTTTTGTCATTTTACATTGCCAGCACTGTATATTTTCCTAAAATCACAGTTTATGCTGGGAACGTCTCAAGAGATATTTAATCTATCATAATTACAGGGAAACTGCACAAACTGGCAATAAGAAGCTTTCCACTAACTATATAATCAACAGCAGCAGTACTCAAGTGATCCCATAGACTTTCAATTATTTACGGAGGACAAGTTGTCACCAATTATAGTAGATTATTTGCATCAAAATGTAACTGTGTCTGTAAGGAACCACACATGTAAAAGTCTTCAGTGTAGTATAGCAGACTCCACCCAATTCCTTCAGCCGGAGTTCTCCTGCAGCTACTTCAGTTACTGGTTAGCAGATGACATCCTACTTTAAGAATCTTTCTTCTCTGAATGATTGTTTTCTCCAGAACTATAAACATAGGTAAGAGGATGTTAATCCCTATTGAGCAAATTTCAACCATTAGAAGAGGAGAGGAAGTAGGGGAGTTCAAGTGGGATTGGGCTCCAGTGCCTAAAGTATAATCTGTTCATTACACAAGATTTATTGGCATGTTCTCCCTTTCCTGTTTCACTTCCTCCCTATGCTTCCTGGAATCACCAACAAAATCTACTTCTTTCATTAATATTCTTGTCTTAGCAATTACTTTTGAGGCAACCCAAATTAAGGTAATAAACTCATGTATTTGATGCTGTTTCCCCATAACAGGAGGGGCTGGAGTATGTGACAATCTTGGAAGCCCTGTGAGTGAGAAGGAAGAGAAATTCTGACAGTGAGTAGAAAGCCCCAAAATGGATTGTAGCATGGGGTGCAAAGTGTTGAAACAAGCCATTTAGTCCAAATACAAAGATCAAACCCCCAGTTCTCCACTTACAATTTGAGTACCTGACTTTGGGCAAGTGGCTTGAGCTCTATGAAGCTCTGTTTTCCCATCCAAAATACGTTTCTGTAGGAAATATTTTAACAATTTCAGATTCACAGAAAAATTTTGAAGATAGGACAGTTATATACCCCATTCCCAGTTTCTCTGATTGTTAATATTTTAGGTTAATATCATTCATTTGTTACAATAATAAACCACCATTCATACATTATTATTAACTGAATTCCATACTCTATTCAGATAGCCTTAGTTCCAGGATCCCACTCAAGATACTGTATTGCATTTACTTGACATGTCTCCTCAGGCTTCTCTTGGCTTGGGTAGTTTGTCATGTTTTCCTCATTTTTATGACCTTGATAATTTTGGGAGTAGTAATCAGGTAATTTGTAGAATGTCAGTTGGAATTTGTCTTTTATTTTTCTCATGATTAGACTGGGGTTATGGATATTTAGGAGAAAATCACAGAGGTAAAATATCATTTTCATGACACTATGCCAAGGGTAGCTACTAATAACATGATTTTCACTGTCCACATTGGCCTTAATCATGTGGCCAGGGTAGTTCTTGTCAGATTTCTATAGGATAAAGGTCAGCTGTTTTTCCCATTATCCATACTATTCTCTTTGGAAGAAAATTTTTATGCACAGCTTACACTTCTAGCATGGAAAGTTATGTTCAACTTTCTTCAGCACTGCATATGCATATGAATTATTTGGAAATTTTCCTCAGTGAGAGATTTGTCTCTTCTTTCATTTATTAATTAATTCAATCACTTCTTTATATAAGTAAGGGCAAATGGATATTTATATTACATTATAATTTGGTTTGGAATCTCTTTCATTTGGCCCCTCTAACACACCCCCATCAAAGTGAGGTGGTTTACTTCAAGGACTTCCTTACTTTCTGGTTCTATAAAGATGACTTATCTTGTATAATTCCTGTTCCAATTAAATCACTCATTTCTCTATGAATTTCTGGTTCCTTTTACTAAGACTGCTACCAGAAACCAAAATATTTGTGCTTACTATGATGTTTTCAGTCATGAGTGGCATAAAAATAAATGAGCCCCATGATGGTTCTCACAGGAGCTGTCCAGCAAATGTAAGTTAAATATGAATTTTATGGTTCCAGCCTTGATTTAAAAAAAAAGAGTCCGTAATAAATTCTCCTTTGTTTCTTCATATGTGAGTGGGGATGTTAGTTCCTACTTTATTACATTATGGAGCTGAGATCAGACATATAAAGTGTGACAAGGCACCTGGACATAGAAGTCACCAGATATTATTTGTCTTCCTATTTTCTTCACAACTTAAAAAATCACCTGTAAATAACTACAGGTTGGCCAAGAATGCCAGCGCTTACTAAAACCAGAAGAACACATGATTTTTATCCTTCTGAAGTATGAATGTAGAAAGATACTGATTGATCAGTAGTAACTGTGTGCAGAACATGGAGTATCCTCATTGTTCTCAAAACACATAGTCTCTGACTTGCAAAAGCACCAACTAATAAAAGGTCTATTGAAAACCCTGTGTTTTCTTAAATATAAAGATTTCACAAACTTACCCTTTCAAAAATTATTTTCTACTTTGCTTACATTCATGAGTGTTCAGTCTTACTTGTATTATAAAGTTGGATAAATAATGGATTGGGATAGTGAATGTTTGCTATTGTCCTCGTTCTTCAAAAGCAGATTTCATCATGTGTGCCCAGGTCCAAAAAAACTCAGATTAAAGCAAACAATGCTTCTTTCCCTACCTTCTTCAGTTTCATGCATATTTCATAAGACTTCCCTAATTCATAGGCAAAGCCTTAGAACACATGCAGAACTATAGCAATGTATAATGCCTGTTACACATTCAACATAGCGGTGCCACTCTAAAGAACACTTTGATGTTGCTCACATGTTTGCAATGATTATGTTTTCTCTTCCTCATGCCCGAGGTTACAGTGGTAATTTCCTTTCTTTAAAAAACATTATAAAGTTTCTTATTGCTTAAGGTAAAACATGATCTTTCTTGCTTCCTTCTCAAGCCTTCTATCTTTGTTTCCTTTATTCTCAGGCTTTTGTGACACAGATAAATAATGGTAGGGGCAGAGTGGTAGAGTATAATGATGATAGAGAACACACCAATATTAACATAACGCACCAGTACTCATACCAGATTTACAGTGCTGTCTGAGCACTCTCTTATGCAGGTGGATGCACCCTCCAGGTCTTCTCCATACTAACCTTATCTGCCAAAGAAACCCATTCTATCTAATTTTCCAGAATCAAAAAGAAATATTCTAATGGTTGCACCATTTTATTAAAAAATGTGTTTTAAGTTTTTGTAACAATTAAAGAAGATTTTTGAACTAAGTTCCAAAACTAATGTCATCAGGATAGTTAATGCACAGATACAAGTAATCTGATAAAGATTCATTTTAAACAAATGTCTGCTTCTAAGGACTTAGATTTGAAGAGGAAAAGTTGTTCAGAAAGAAAAACAATATATTCTAATTGGGAAATAACCCTTACTGAGATATATGGAATCTGGAAATTTCATCCATTTTATAGCAATTTGGTTAGAAGCACAGGCACTGTTCTATCAGTCAACAGCTAGGTGTCCTGAACATATTGTTTCATCTCTCAAAGATCTTAGTTATTCAAAAACAAAACTAAAATTTTAAGAGGATTATTTTCCTCATTCAGTCATCCTGAGAATGAATGAGTTAATGTACCTATTCAGTCATGTGTCATTTATCTATGGAGATAAATTCTGAGAGATGCACCATTCAGTGATTTTGTCATTGTCATAGACAATGCTGTCATAACCCTAGATGGTATAACTGAATCACTCTACATGGCTTCTTGATGTAATCATGGGATATAAACACAAGATGTATGACAATGTTGCCCGCATATCATGGCATAATGTTTTACAGTAAACTTTTTATAAGTAGAAGGAGTACACTTTAAATTAATGATGAAAAGATATACTAAACACATAAGCTACTGACATAATCATTGTCAAACACTATGTACTATATATAGTTCTACATGCTATACTGAAAAGCAGTACGTTTGTTTATACATGCACACAAAACAAAGACTACAATGTCACAAGGCAACAGGAATTTTTCAGCTCCATTATAATCTTATGGGATCACCATATATATGTGTCTGTATTTTTTTTTTTTGGTACTGGGGTTTGAACTCAGACTTTGAACTTGCAAAGCAAGTATCCTACCGTCTGAGCCACATCTCGTTATTCATAGTTGATCGAATATTTTGCAACACATGACAGCACTTGCTTAAATAGCAAATGCAAATGTGTTCTTGCATGCATTTCCCATGCTTCTCCCTCCCAATTCTTTCAGAGAAATGGGAATCGGCCTTTTTTTTCTCTTTCCTTTCCTTAGCTTTCTTTTCATTGCATTTCTTTTCTTATTTCTCCTGCCCTTGAAAGAATTCTGCCATTGTTCCTCCAATCCCAAGCTTTTGTGATACAGATTCAGAATACAGATACTTGCCTGGGAGCAGACAATTTGAGAGTGACAATAGCAGAGAAAAGTAGGAGAGAAATAATGAGACAGATCCTGCATAAACATCAGGGAGAGTGAGAGGCAGTTGTATTATGGACCCCAGAGCCATTGGGGCATTGGATATTTTACAACAGGAAAGGGGTTTTTGAACTGGGTTGCTGTGGCTTGTCTATTGAACACCTTTTAATGACCCAAAGATGCAAATAAATACTGAAATTTATTTTTAATTACTTTTGGTTGCTGGACAGTGTTTCTTCGAATGTGACTCTGTCTAGAGACCACATAGAAGTCCATCTTATTTAAGTTGTTGTCATGGCGATGATGAAACAACAATGATGATAATAATTATATGGCCTTCATATATGCAAATGTTGGAGGACTTATCATAATAGTAACTTTCATTAGAACAGGAGACCGGCTTGTGGTCAAAATATACTCAAAGAAGATAACATGTAAAAGAGTATTTTACATTCCAAATGGCAAATAATGCATCTCCTGGAGGAATTATAAGCAAAGTTTTAAGGAACTTTAAGCAATATTCACCACCATAACTTTTAAAGTTCCCAAGCCAGATAACAAAAGCTATCTAACATATTAGATATTAGATAGCTTCTAATACATTAGCACACAATCGTGTGTCACCTAATGACAGGAACATGTTCTGAGAAATGCTTTGTTAGCCTATCTTGAGACTACTACGATGTCACTGGGCAATGAAATCTTATGGGATCACCTTTGTACATGTGACCCATCATTGACCACAGTTTTGTTGTGTGGTCTATGACTATAAAATAAAATATGTAGGTGAGTAGGAAATAAGAAAAGCCAAACCAGATTAAGCAATGATGTGTATTAGTTAACATTTACCAAGGAATAAAACCTTTGGATCCCTATTTCACATCTATAAAATAAAAAGATCAAACTATGTTCCAAGAATAATTAACCAAAAATTGTTTTTGAAATGAAAATGGTGATGGGAAAAATAAAGAATTGAGTTGTCAAAGCTCTGAGTTCCTCACACCAGCTCCAATTATAGGAACAACTGTCAGAGTTTTAGTAAATGAATATAAAATTATATTTGGAATTTTTAAAAGAGTTCTTTGTTTAAGAAATTTAATATTAAATTGGCAGGTCTACTCTCTGCCAGCTCTAAAGTGCTTACAGACCGAGATACATTTTAATCATTGTTGTAAACAGTATTTTCCATGTATAATCTACACCATTGTGTTTGATCAGTGATTCGCTCCTAGTGTTTTCATAATGAAATTGTACTAAAAGAATAGCATTTTATGGGAAACGCTATCTTGAATAAATTAAATATTTAACTCTAGGACCTGGAAAGAGAAAAACAAAACACACCCAATGAATTCAATCGCTAGAAAAGAAGTGAATTAATGTGACAAAGGTAAAATCCTTGGCACTGTGACCAGCACATTTCAGCAATCATACACATTAGCTAAGCAAAAAATTAAAAGTAATTAATAATTGAGAAGACAGAAAAATATAGTAATTAGTAAACCAAGGGCAGGGGAGTTAGATTGCATGTGGAGAAAGAAGGGTAGAGTAGAAGAAAATAAAACAGAACAAACATTAATAGATCTGACCAAGGAAAAATAAAATCATGACCCAAGTACATACAATCAGAAATAAAGGAAAGCACAAGTGATATACAAGATATTTAGGAGTTAGTATAGCATTTATTAGTCCTTATGTCACTAGCTATTAGAACTTAATAAAATAGGAAAAATTGAAAACTATAATTTCAAATTTGACTCAGAAGAAAGTACATTAAGTGTAGCTTTTTCAAAGTTTCTAAGCAGAAAACTTTTCAATCAATGGTATAATGTACTTCCATACTGCTGGATTATTTTATGTTTCCTTTCTTTGGTAAATTAAATCCATTTGTATCACAAGGATCATTTGCAAGTGATTTATTCTGTTTTATTCCAAAAATTATTCTAGTTCCACACTGGTATATTTATAAATTCTTTCAAGCTTCCAGGAAAAGATAATCTACATACTATATAACTATTCAGAGGGTATTTAAATAATGGAATGCCAACACAACCAGCAGTTAGAAGAAAAATTGCGTCTCTCAAAAAGGAGTATCTGGACAAATCATGTCATTCCCTTTCCTTGAGATCCTTGGATTTTCAATTTAAAAATCATATGTATCCACCAGCATTTTCTCAGTTCTGCCTTTGGGAAAGTTACACACCTCGGCCAAACAGAATTTCATCTTCACTCTGACATTGCCCAGGCCACATCAAAATGGTACTGCTTCCTTCCAACAATGAATTGCTGCTGAGTTTGTGAGTCTAACAGAACCCAGTTTACAATGGTCTGCTCCACATCCATTGTCACTGGTCCCCAGGTCAGGTGCTCATACTCTTATCCAGGAATGGCCAACTAGCACACCAGGAGCTTTTTAGCAAATGCTGTGTAACTCCAATGCAAATGTCATGGATTGCTCTACAATTATAGGTTTCTTCATTGTTTTTCTTGTATTTGGCCAGTTCTGTATATTCCATGTGATGTCTTTTTCCCACCCCAGGTCCCTCTTGTGTTAGGTTGTATGGCTTGTACAGTACACGTGATGCCTGGCAGCCTGGACCTAGTGCAGATCTCCTTCCTTCTCTAGACAATACAAAAGTTCAGTCCAAGCCTCCCTTGGAATTGGCAAATGGATTAAGGCTACATTTCCAGAATGGAGACAAAACACAAACAATATCCTCCCATCCTTATAGTGGTGGGAGATGCAGACTTCAGTGATTTGTCTTTTATTCTGGAAAGGGGTTTCTTGACATTTCCAAGACCATTGGGCCCCTAAAAATTTCAGTGATGTGTTAAGCCCTAAGTCTTTGTTAGGTTTATTCCCCATCCTATGGAAAGAAAGCCCTTGAAGTACTTAATACTTATTGCTAAACTGGTATGACTCACATAATATCATCAGTAAATGTAATATTCTACAAAATGTACAGGCTGTCTGGTTTAGGTCTCTTCAGACTATACTATGACAAGTGAGAAAATTATCATATCCTTGGGCTAGACCATAACTGTGTACTGCTATCTACTCAGTGAATGTGGAAAATTCTTCCAACGAATGGCCACATGCCATTGTTGGGACTCACAATATAAGACCTCAAAATATGGCTCTTGGCCATGCTGAGAGTACTTTGAACTGAAAGACATCAGAAGGGCCTCAGAAGCAAAGTGTCTTTCTGACCTTCTCCTGCCCGTCCCTCTCCTGCTCCCCTTTCCTCTCCAGGGCAAGCCTTAGACTATGATAATGTCACTTTCCTAAGGCAGAGCTTAGAAATTAAAACCTTCCTCAAAGTCAGCCATCAATCTCAAAATATTACTTTAGCCTTCCCTGTCATTCTGTGTAGAAGCAGGCCATAAAGAAATCCTACTTTTCCCAATAGTAGATCAGAGAACCCACATTCTAGAAAGGATCCCTTCCAACCAAACCAGGAGAAAGTTATGCCATACAGAAAGACCAAGAAGAAAATTAAAACATGGGCTTTGCTGGGTTTCCATTCCCAATCAATGACCATTACTAGATCTTATCCTTTTTGTTCATCACATTTCTACACAGCTGCATATTCTTCATTAAATCTAAGCCCAGACAAAATAGTTTCTGCTGGGTATTGAGGGGGTAGGAGGGAGAGGGAAGGGGCAGAGTGGGTGGTAAAGGAGGGCGTGGGGGCAGGGGGGAGAAATGACCCAAGCCTTGTATGCACATATGAATAATAAAAAAAATCTAAGCCTAGATCCTGGAGTGTGGCTCAAGTACTAGTGCTGTTTGCCTAGCAAGTACTAGGCCTTGAGTTCAATGCCCAGTACTACCAAAACAAAGAGTTAAAATGTGAGTATAAAAATGGACAATTTTCCCTGGACTTTGTGTCTTCATATCTGAAAGCTGTCATGTCATACACAACCTTAACTCCATAAACCTGTTAAGCTTTTCTCTTGTTAACCTATTTTTTGTTATAGGAGTACCATCTGCGTCCCCTATAACAAGAAGAAAAGGTATCACAGTTTTTTGCCTCTATTGTATACAACTGAAGCCATGTTAATCTTGTTGTATTGAAAAATACCATTTCTGAAGTCCACCACCACACCAAAGTTTGGGGGTTTTTTTTGTAGAGAAATACTCTCTGAGATTTCCATCTATCTTGTCCTGGAAATGCTGTGTTCTATTAACTAGCTCTGCACAGTTCTCTACAGTTCAGCCACCTTTCATTTCAAACTTTTTGGTCATTTTGATAATTGTATCACCTTGTTTCATATGGATAAGCGTTGTCGCCTATCTCTGAGACTGAGATCGCTCAAGTCCATCTCTATTAGCAATACAGTCCTGTAACATTTCCAACATCACTCATGATATACAGAGGTCCAACTTGGTTATCATGTTAGTATAACTCTCACTGGCACATTTCTTATTGATTTGGTGAATGGAATACTTTCAAGATGTTCTCACGGAAAACAACTGACTCATTGGCCTTACATCATGTCCACCCTAATATGCCTGTCTCTTTGGCCCATCTCTTTTTGATCCCTCTACAATTGCCACAACATTTCTGAAATTTTTACTTTCCTTAGTTTGAGTAATTGCTTGTTCCAAGTCTCTAAGAGCCAGCCTACTAATTATATTAACATATCCAAGTGTCCTTGCAAGGATGTGAAATTCTCTATCTTTGAAGCATGTGCCCATATTTATATCTCTTTTAACCAACTTGTGTTCTGTCCCCTTTGACCTAACTTCCTAAGGATCCAGACCTAGATCCCTATTTCTGATCCAGCTGGCACGTGTTGATCATTGCAGTTCCTTTGATGAATAGTATATGTCTGCCCCTGAACAACAAACATTGTGATTGGAACATCGTAGGGACTGGTAGGCAAAATTGGCATATTTCTTAAGGGAACAAGATTTGCCTTGCAAGGCAAAGACTCTGCATTACCTTGAAGCAAAATGGGAACACTCCTCTTAATTAGGAAGAGTTCAAAGAAACAGTGATTCAGTATTTTTTGCTTTTGTTTGTTTGGTTTTTGGATATTTGTCGAGACAGGGTCTCACTGTGCAGGGCAGGTCTGACCTAGAACTTGTGATCTTTCTGCCTCAGCCTCCCTAGTGCTATGATTACAGTCATGCCCCACCACACCCAGTTAGTGAGTCAGTGTTTGTGAGTGCTCCTTCTTACGGGTGAGTAGGAGGAAAGTGTGAGTAGTTCTAACGGGATATGAGTAATCTTTTAAGGTGAAAGGTTAGAGAGCTAGCCTTCATCTGGAAATACTCATATCTCTTTCTTCTGCAGGCTCAGAGGGTTCAGGAAAACTTTGCAATTCAAGATATTTGGGTAAATTAAACATTTAAATCCCCAGTCATAAGTTTCTACTCCTAAATCAGGGCCTTTTACCCTGGTATAACAGCACTGAGAAAATTGAAATTATAGTTAACTTTAAATTTATGCTATTCTTATAATTAAAACAAGAAACATATATCTTGAAAAAGAGATAGAGAAATATATACTGTATATTCATGCACCTACATGCATCTACATAAAATTTAGAAAAGAAAGAAGACTGATAAAATGAATTCTATGATCCTTTTCTTCTATGTGCTTAAGGTATTTCCAGAATTAATACATAAATGAATGAATGAGTAAATGGCTATTTCTTATTTATCTGTGACTAAAGGAAGTTTAACTCATCTTCCATCCTATACTACCTATCAAAATGAATTTTTTTTTTAAAAATTCTCAAGATTAAGCTAGCAAATATATCAGGTGCTAAAAAATTTTTTGTTTAAGTTTTCAATATATTCCGCTCTATTAAACCAAACTATATAGCTACTGGTTATTTTCAAATCAGTGCATAGAAAGAAATCATCATAGAATTACATTTAAATATAGATTAAAACATTCAGAATGGATCCATTCTCTGCTATCATGTTCTTCCTCATTTTTTAGAATAGGCTCTGCCAATGGTGCCCATTTCTCACCTTCCTTTCTTTAACCTTCAGATTAGAAGTGTTCTTTTTGTGAAAATCATTTGATGTTCAGAAGACTCAAAAAGCCTTGTGATATCACTTTGAAACCCTCTTGAGACATTTTATGCCACTTTAAGGCAGTTCGTCCTATCAATAGGAATTTGAAATCTCTCCCTGCAAATTACCATTTTCTTAGCTCACAAGTCCAAGCTGCCTGTTTAAAATGGGTCCAACACTTGAAAAATTCAAAGTGAAAATCCCCTGAAAGAAAACAGTGTGATCAAATAGAAAGGCTTAAAATTCCAATCATGTTCGTTGCCCAGATGAACCATGACCTTGAGCAACTTAGCTTTTTGCTTCATTGTGTAAAGAAGCGAGAAACAGTTCTGTGAATCTACCAGCTGTATGAGATTGTCAGAAGGGGATATACACCTCACAAGATGACTTAGAAATCCATAATTTCTACTGGTCTCTTTGCCAATTCAAGCATGATTCTTAGGTCTTATATGATCTTGAATGAACACAGTATCACCTATATGTTCAGATAACTACTTAGGCCTTACTGGCATGCAGTTATAAAACTAATTACAAATATTTTTATGGATTTTTCTTTCCCTCTCAGAAATCTGTTGCCCTTATGAAGAAGAAGACATTTAGGCTGAGCAAAAAATAGCATTAAGTCTCCTTCTCAAAATATATTTACATACTCTTTCCATTACCAACTTTTATCAAGTAAAGTTAATTTGGTTAAAAAAGCTCAGATGTGAGGCTACAAATGGGTGCTAAATAAAGTGAAACCCAGTGGTCATTCGCTCCTTACCTCTGTTAAAAGCACTATGTCACCTCAGGCTCAATATTGGGAGTTGTATTAAAGAGACCAGAAGGAGGAAAAGCCATCATGCATGTCGAATTACTTAGGAAGATGGAGGAGGACAGATCGTTCTGATGTTGAGGAGTTTGGAGTTTACAGGAGGTAGGTGCCTGGATGATGTGGTGAGTTACAGAAATGGAGAGGAACAAGAACAGGACTGGTCCTGGTTTCCATAAGTACTTCAGGATGCATTTTCAGTTAGGCAAGAAGAAGGAATAAAAGGAATACAAAAAGGTAAAGAAACTGTCAAAATATCCCTATTTGCAGACGACATGATCCTATACCTTAAAGACCCAAAAAAACTCTACTCAGAAGCTTCTAGACATCATCAATAGCTACAGCAAGGTAGCAGGATATAAAATCAACATAGAAAAATCGTTAGCATTTCTATACACTAACAATGAGCAAATGGAAAAAGAATGTATGAAAACAATTCCATTTACAATAGCCTCAAACAAAATCAAATACCTAGGTGTAAACATAACAAAAGATGTGAAAGACCTCTACAAGGAAAACTATACACTTCTGAAGAAAGAGATTGAGGAAGACTATAGAAAGTGGAGAGATCTCCCATGCTCATGGATTGGTAGAATCAACATAGTAAAAATGTCGATACTCCCCAAAGTAATCTACATGTTTAATGCAATTCCCATCAAAATTCCAATGACATTCATTAAAGAGATTGAAAAATCTACTGTTAAATTTATATGGAAACATTTTCAGCCAGTCTTACTGGAGGTTTATTTTATCAGTGTCTACACTGGAGGAATTCAGAGGTGCTTGGAAAACACAATACTCTGCTTACCATAATTAATTTTGGGCTCCCTGGTCCCATATAGTCCTATCCTACAGTATCCTTTCAGTTCTTGGCTACTCAGAGATAAAAGTAAGAAAGGCAAAAATAAAAAATAAAGAAGAAGAAGCAAGAAGTGCTAATTGCCTGCTGACAAAGAAAAAGGTTGGTCAGATTCCTGCCTACAGCACTCATACTTGTTCTTATTCTGTTCTGTTAAGAATTCCCCTACTCAGTTGAGCAACCAAGAACTATTCTTTGTTGGAGCTCAAGGATTTGAATATTCCAGAAAAAACAGTCTTGCTTCACCTTTGGTCTTTTTCAAGAGAGAAGAGCTATGTAGATGCAATAGTTTATTTTAAAAAAATAGAAGCAGTTTTACACAGAAAAACAGAATGGTCACTGGTAGATGATAAGAAAAGATGAACAAGGTTGCAAAGTCAATGCCTTTATCAATCAGGAAGGAGAAACTACAGAGTAATCTGAACAAGAAAAGTTTTACGTAGAATTATTAGCATGGAATTGGAATGATAGAGAATTGGGTTATGAAAGGTAAGAGAATTCTTAAGAACCAGTAGTAGCAAACATTTAGTATCCCTAACACTAAAACAGGGCACCCACAGAAGGGCTTCCTCTCCAGTGCTGAAATCCAGACTTCATTGGAAAAAGTCAAAGTCATGGCCTCTGGATGGCGAGGTAGTCACTAAGATGCTTTCACTAAGATGCTGAAAATCTGCCTTCAGAGTGTCAAGAGAATGTTTGCCTTTGGGCTATGCTATAATTGGGAGTTGGAGAACATGCCCTGCAGGGGCCCAGTGTAAGGCATGCTGTTAAGACCCCAGCGCTGGGTAAACCTGTGCCTCTGCAGGAGTTGAGCCCTAAAGACCATGTACCCTGAAGAAGTCCTGAGCTAGAGAAAACCACAACACTGCAGGAGTTGAGCTCCAAAGAGATCATAATCTGAAGGATCCCAGCACTGGTGAAACTGAACAGGATTGAGGCTGGTGAGTGAATGCACAAAGGATGTCAGTGATGAAAAATCTTACTAACCACCAGGGCGCCACTGGGAGCTCTTGGGTGTGTGGTGTCCATATAAGGTGCTCATCAAGCCAGATGCAAGCTGTGACCATGAAGGATGACTGTGCACTCTGAACACACTGAAGTAGAACACCAGTAGATGATTCCATGCCTCCCTTCCCTCCACATGCATCCATATTACTGATAAATCCATTAAAAAAGTGACCCTCTACCGCCAAAGCTCAGTACTGCTTGTGGTGAGAAATAATGAAGGGTGAGTGTGAAGCTGAGACAATGAGTTGACAACTAGCATAATGCCTAATAAGGTATCATAAAGCTCAAAAAGATGCACCTACAAATAATAATACCAAACCAAGTCAGGTAGTCCTCAAATGACTTGCAAAACCCCAAACAGGGTTTTGTTCAAGAAATAACTAATATTAGCCTTAGCTTTATTTATTTGAAAAATATTATTGCTTGCCCTCATTCACCAAATGAATTTATAAATGAAAATGAAAAACTTAAAGCCCATCACCAGTCACAACTTTATTTTTTTTTTATTATTCATATGTCCATACAAGGCTTGGGTCATTTCTCCCCCCTGCCCCCACCCCCTCCCTTACCACCCACTCCGCCCCCTCCCTCTCCCCCCCCCAATACCCAGCAGAAACTATTTTGCCCTTATTTCTAATTTTGTTGTAGAGAGAGTATAAGCAATAATAGGAAGGAACAAGGGTTCTTGCTGGTTGAGATAAGGATAGCTACACAGGGAGTTGACTCACATTGATTTCTTGTGCGTGTGTGTTACCTTCTAGGTTAATTCTTTTTGATCTAACCTTTTCTCTAGTACCTGTTCCCCTTTTCCTATTGGCCTCAGTTGCTTTAAGGTATCTGCTTTAGTTTCTCTGCGTTAAGGGCAACAAATGCTAGCTAAGTTTTTAGGTGTCTTACCTATCCTCACCCCTCCCTTGTGTGCTAAAGCTTTTATCATGTGTTCAAAGTCCAATCCCATTGTTGTGTTTGCCCTTGATCTAATGTCCACATATGAGGGAGAACATACGATTTTTGGTCTAAGCTCACTCAGAATGATGTTCTCCAATTCCATCCATTTACCAGTGAATGATAACATTTCATTCTTCTTCATGGCTGCATAAAATTCCATTGTGTATAGATACCACATTTTCTTAATCCATTCGTCAGTGGTGGGGCATCTTGGCTGTTTCCATAACTTGGCTATTGTGAATAGTGCCTCAATAAGAATGGGTGTGCAGGTGCCTCTGGAGTAACCTGTGTCACAGGCTTTTGGGTATATCCCCAAGAGTGGTATTACTGGATCAAATGGTAGATCAATGTTTAGATTTTTAAGTAGCCTCCAAATTTTTTTCCAGAGTGGTTGTACTAGTTTACATTCCCACCAACAGTGTAAGAGGGTTCCTTCTTCCCTGCATCCTCACCCACACCTGTTGTTGGTGGTGTTGCTAATGAAGGCTATTCTAACAGGGGTGAGGTGGAATCTTAATGTGGTTTTAATTTGCATTTCCTTTATTGCTAGAGATGGTGAGCATTTTTTCATGTGTTTTCTGGCCATTTGAATTTCTTCTTTTGAGAAAGTTCTGTTTAGTTCACATGCCCATTTCTTTATTGGTTCATTAGTTTTGGGAAAATTTAGTTTTTTAAGTTCCCTCTATATTCTGGTTATCAGTCCCTTGTCTGATGTATAGCTGGCAAATATTTTCTCCCACTCTGTGGGTGTTCTCTTCAGTTTAGAGACCATTTCTTTTGATGAACAGAAGCTTTTTAGTTTTATGAGGTCCCATTTATCTATGCTATCTCTTAGTTGCTGTGCTGCTGGGGTTTCGTTGAGAAAGTTCTTACCTATACCTACTAACTCCAGAGTATTTCCTACTCTTTTCTGTATCAACTTTAGAGTTTGTGGTCTGATATTAAGATCCTTGATCCATTTTGAGTTAATCTTGGTATAGGGTGATATACATGGATCTAGTTTCAGTTTTTTGCAGACTGCTAACCAGTTTCCCAGCAATTTTTGAAGAGGCTGCTATTTCTCCATCACCAGTCACAACTTTCAAAGCTTTCTTTCTTACTTATTCAATCCCCATTCTATAAAGACCAAGGTTTCACAGTTGCACTTGATTCTTACTCCCAGAATTCAGTGAATTACCACAGCAATTGTTTCTTGCCAACAATTCCAAAACTTATTATCTAACACCATGGTTCTTATAGTAGCATTCTGATTCATGTTTCTATCTTTCTATTTTTGCCACTACACTGTCTTGTAGAGTCAGCCAGGCATATCTACAGGTTCCGTATTCACAGATTCAACCAACTATGGATCTAAAGTATTTTTATCTGCAGCTGGGAGTGGTGACTGATGCCTGAAATCCCACCTTTCTGAAGGTGGAGATCCAGAGGATCACGTTTCAAGGCCAACTGGGGGAAATGTTTGCGATTTCCCATCTCAACCAATGAAAGCTGGATGTAGTGGCACGCACCTGTTGTCCCATCTACTCAGGAAACAAACAGCAGGATCTCAGTTCAGAAATGAGACTCTACTTGAAAAATAAAGCAAAAAGGGCTGGGGGCCTTCCTCAAGTGGTAGACTACTTTCATAACAAGTGTGGGATTATCAGTTCAAATCCCAGTTCCACCAAAAAAAAAATACTATATCTGTAATGAACATGAACCTAGTCTTTTTTTTCTTGTCATAATTCCCTAAACAACATAATATAAAAACTATTTGCATAGCACTCACATTGCTGTAAGTAATCTAGAGGTGATTTAAAGTATAAGGAAGGATGTACCTAGTGCATGGCAAATACTCCAACATTCTATGTAAGGGGCTTAAGCTTCCTTGAATTTTGGTAACCACATGGAGTTCTGGAACCTATCCCTACAGATAAAATGGGTCAGCTGTATAATTTTGTAACACTTTAATCTACCTAAAATACTTTTTATTGCATCAAGTTTTATTTCAAGAAATAAATGACCATGTTATGTTTGACCAAATTAAAATTTCTTAAAATAACATAAATATTCCACATCCATCCTCCCTAAATAACCTTTCCAAGACATCTTTTTAAACAGCCTTGAGGACTGTATGGTCAAGCCACATCTGTCTGTAAGATAGTGCTTGTCTATACCTTCCAGTATTCCCACACTGACTCATAACGTAAGAAGCTAATGGCTTAACACTGAAGAAGGGGTGGTCTTAACCAGCATTCTCACTTATCTTTTTGATGCAGTTGAAAAGGGGACCTGACAACACTCAGTTTGGTGCCTTCTGTATTCTTTTTGGACAAATTTGCCCTTGGGATGATTACTACCTGTCTTTCTCCAGGTAGTAAGTTTACAGAGTGGTAGATTTTCTGTTCTGGAAGGTGTATTAATGTACCAAGCAGAAAAGCAGTGAAATGAAGTATACAGAACTACATTTGATTGCAGATCTAAACAGTAGTTCATGATGCAGTTTTACAATATTAAAATTTGTTCTCCATCTGTTTTGCTTTTCATATGATTCCAAATACTGGAAGGAAAGAAAACCCCTGGTCCTAAGCATAGCAAAGGACCACAGTCACTTAGAGCTCATGTGGAGTCAAAACTAAAAACATGGATGCCCAAGAAGTTAAAGTGACTAGTTCAATTTTGTGTGCCTAGTTAGTGAAACAATGGCTAATGAAGTCCAGATTTCAGAAGTTTGAATGCCAAGCAATTAGTAAATCATAGCCTTTTTTTTTGGAGGTAATTGGGGTCTATCTGAGAGTCTAATGAAAGCTAAGAAGGCCCCCTTCCTGGAAAATGCACATTATCACATTAAAACAGGAAAGACAACATTAACACAAGAAAGACACATTAACACAAGGAAGAGCCCTTCCTTCCATATGTGCTCTCCCCTTACCGTGTGACCCAAGTCCAACAACATTACTGCATTTGCCATAGATCTAAAGTCCACATATGAGGGAGAACATACGATGTTTGGTCTCCTGAGTCTTGCTAACCTAACTCAGAATGATGTTCCCCAGTTCCATCCATTTACCAGTGAAAAGATTTCAAAATTCCATTGTGTATAGATACCACATTTTCTTGATCCATTCATCAGTAGTGGGGCATCTTGGCTGTTTCCATAACTTGGCTATTGTGAATAGTGCTGCAATAAACATGGGTGTGCAGGTGCCTTTGGAGTAACCTCAGTTGCATTCCTTTGGGTATATCCACAGGAGTGGGATTGCTGGATTATATGGCAGATCTATGTTTAGATTTTTAAGAAGCCTCCAAATTTTTTTCCAGAGTGGATGCACCAGCTTGCATTCCCACCAGCAGTGTATGAGGGTTCCTTTTTCCCCACATGCTTGCCAACACCTGTTGGTGGTGGTTTAATGATGGCTATTCTAACAGGGGTGAGGTGGAATCTTAGTGTGGTTCTGATTTGCATTTCCTTTATGGCTACATTTGTTGAAGAGGCTGTCTTTTCTCCATCATATATTTTTGGCAACTTTATCAAAAATGAGGTGGGTATAGTTGTGTGGATTCATATCTGGATCCTCTATTCTGTTCCACTGGTCTTCATGTCTGTTTTTGTGCCAGTACCATGCTGTTTTTATTGCTATTGCTTTCGTTTTTTTTTTTTTTTTGGTTTTTAGTTTTTTATTTTTATTTTTATTTATTTATTTATTTTTGGTGGTACTGGGCTTTGAACTCAGGGCCTACACCTTGAGCCACTCCACTAGCCCTTTTTTTTTTTTCATTTTTCTTTTATTATTCAGAACCAAGCCTTGTACACTATTGCTTTCTAATATAGTTTGAAGTCAGGTATTGTGATACCTCCAGTGTTGTTCTTTTTGCTGAGTATTGCCGTGGCTGTTCGAGGGCTCTTGTATTTCCAAATTAACTTCAGGGTAGATTTTTCAATCTCTGTGATGAAAGTCATTGGGATTTTGATGGGAATTATGTTGAACATGTAGATTGCTTTTGGTAGTATAGCTGTTTTTACTATGTTGATTCTTCCAATCCATGAACATGGGAGATCTTTCCATCTTCTGTAGTCTTCCCAATATCTTTCTTCAAGAGTTTGTAATTCTCCTTGTAGAGGTCATTCACATCCTTTGTTAAATTTACCACTAGGTATTTGATTTTTTTGAGGCCATTGTAAATGGAATTGTTTCCATATATTCCTTCTCAATTTGTTCATTGTTGGTGTGTAGAAAAGCTAATGATTTTTGTAAGTTGATTTTGTATCCTGCCACCTTGCTATAGCTGTTTATTGTGTCTAGGAGTTTTTGGGTAGAGTTTTTTGGGTCTTCAAGGTATAGGATCATATCATCTGCAAATAAGGATATTTTTGACAGTTTACCTATTTGTATTACTTTTATTTCTTCTTCTTGCCTAATTGCTTTAGCTAGAAATTCCAATACTATGTTGAAAAGGAGTGGGGATAGTAGGCACCTTTGTTTTTTTCCTGATTTTAGGGGAAATGGTTTCAGTTTTTCACTGTTAATTATGCTGTTGGCTATAGGATTGTCATATATAGCTTTTATAATGTTGAGGTACTTTCCTTCTATTCCTAGTTTTCTTAGAGCTTTTATCATGAAGTGGCGTTGAATCTTATCAAAGGCTTTTTTGCATCTATTGAGATGATCAAGTGGTTTTTCTCTTTGCTTCTATTAATGTGCTGTATTACATTTATAGATTTGCATATGTTAAACCACTCCTGCATCCCTGGGATGTAGCTGACTTGGTCATGATCTATGATCTTTCTGATATGTTGTTGGATTTGGTTTACCATTATTTTATTGAGGATTTTTGCACCAATATTCATTAAGGAAATTGGCCTATAGTTCTCTTTTTGGAGGTGTCTTTGTCTGGTTTTGGGATGAGAATAATGTTGACTTCATACAATGTGTTAAGCAGTTTTCCTTCCCTTTCTATTTCATGGAACAGTTTAAGGAGGGTTGGTATCAGTTCTTCTTTAAAGGTCTGATAGAATTCAGCAGTGAATCCATCAGGTCCTGGACTTTGCTTTTTTGGGAGAATCTTTATTACTGGTTCAATTTCATTGCATTTTATAATTTATTTAGGTGATTAATATCCTTTTGGTTCAGTTTTGAATGGTCATAGGTATCTAGAAATCTGTCCATTTCTTCAAGATTTTCAAATTTATTAGAATATAGGTTCTCAAAGTAGTCTCTGATGATTTCCTGGATTTGTGTGGTGCTTGTTGCTATCTCCCCTTCTGCATTAATGATTTTACTGATTTGAGTTTTTTCTCTACTCATTTTAGTCAGGTTTGCCGGGGGTCTGTCAATCTTATTTATTTTTTCAAAGAAACAGCTTTTTGTTTCATTGATTCTTTGTATTTTTTGTTTGTTTGTTTGTTTCTATTCCATTAATTTGGGTCCTTATTTTTATTATTTCTCTCCTTCTGCTTGTTTTGAGATTTGCTTGTTCTTGTTTTTCTAGGAGTTTTAGATGTAGCATTAGGTCATTGATTTGAGATCTTTCTGACCTTTTAATATATGAACTCATATATTAAACTTTCCTCTTAGGACTGCCTCTGCTGTGTCTCATAGGTTCCGGTAGGTCATGTTTTCATTTTCATTGACTTCCAGGGACCTTTTAATTCCCTCTTTTATTTCATCAATGATCCATTGATCATTGAGCAATATGTTGTTCAGCTTCCAATTGTTCATACTTTTTTTAGTGTTGTTTTTGTTGTTGAGTTCTAGTTTTAATGCATTGTGATCAGATAGAATGCAAGGGATTATTTCTATTTTCTTATATTTGCTGAGGCTTGCTTTGTGCACTAAGATATGATCAATTTTAGAGAAAATTCCATGGGCTGCTGAGAAGAATGTATTTTGTGTGGAAGTTGGATGAAATATTCTCTAGACATCAGCTAGGTCCATTTGATCTATGGTGTGGTTTAGTTCTAGAATTTCTTTACTGATTTTTTTGTTTAGATGACCTATCTATTGGTGATAGGGGAATATTAAAGGTTCCCATTACCACTGTGTTGGAGTCTATATATGCTTTTAGGTCCTTCAGAGTATGTTTGATGAAATTGGGTGCACTGACGTTGGGCGCATATAGGTTGATAATTGTTATTTCCTTTTGGTGTATTCACTTTTTATTAGTATGGAGTGACCTTCCTTGTCTCATTTGATCGATATAAGTTTGAAGTCTAATTTGTCTGAGATAAGTATTGCTAATCCTGCCTGTTTTCAGGGGACATTGACTTGATAGATTTTCTTCCATTCTTTCACCTAAGCCAGTGCTTGTTTCTGTCAATGAGATGGGTCTCCTGTAAGCAGCAGAGTGTTGGATCTTCCTTTTTAATCAGTTTTCCCTTATGGTGTCTTTTGATGGGGGAGTTATGTCCGTTAACGTTCAGTGTTAGTATTGATACGTACATTGTGATTCTTGTCACTTTCTTGTTTTTTGTTGTTTAAGAGTTTGATAGTATGCAGCTGAATCACTGTTACTCTCCAATTCCTTGCTTTTCTTCTCCTGTGGTTTGGTACTTCCTGTTCTCTCATCATTTTGTTTCCTTTCACTTTCTGTGTGCAGAATTCCCTGGAGAATCTTTTGTAGTGGTGTCTTTGGTCATATATGGTTTTAGTTTCTCTTTATTGTGGAAGATTTTTATTGCTCTATCTATTTTGAATGATAGTTTTACTAAGTAGAGTATCCTAGGGTTGAAGTTATTTTCATTCAATGCCCAGAATACCTCACTCCGTGCCCTTCTTGCTTTTAAGGTTTCTGTTGAGAAATCTGCTGTGATTTTGATGGGTTTACCTTTGTATGTTTTTTGTTTTTTCTCTCTTATAGCCTTCAATATTCTTTCTCTATTGTCTGTGCTTTTTGTTTTAATGATAATATGTTGTGGGGTAGTTCTATTTTGGTCATGTCTGTTTGGTGTCCTGGAGGCTTCCTGTACCTGAATAAACATAGCTTTCTGTAATTTTGGGAATTTTCTGTTATTATTTTGTTGAATATATTACAAATTCCTTTTGCTTGCACCTCTTCTCCTTCTTCAATGCCCATGATTCTCAGGTTTGATCTTCTGATAGAGACAGTGAGTTCTTGCATATTTCTTTCACAGGTCTTGAGTTGCTTGACTAATAGTTCTTCAGTTTTTCCTTTAATTTCCATTTTATCTTCAAGCTCTAGATTCTGTCTTCCACTTGTTCTAGTCTGCTGGAGTGGTCTTCCATTGTGTTTTGCATTTCTGTTTCATTCTTTTTTCTGAGGTTTTCCATATCATGGGTCACTTCCTCTTTAACATTGTCAATTTTCATCTTTAATTCATTTATCTCTCTATTTATAGTATTCTCTGTTACACTTTGGTGTTTGTTTAGGGCTCCTATGAGTTCATTTATTTTTTTCTATGTCTTCTCATATTCTTTATTTTTGATGTCTTGGAATTTGTTGAGTATATCTTGTATGTTTTGATTGACCATGTCTAGTAACATCTCCATGAAATTCTCAGTGGTTACTTGCAGTATTTCTTCTTTGAGGTTGTTCTTGTAGGCATCATTGGGTTCCTTGGTGTTGTTTATCTTTGTTTTGTTGGAGTCTGTATCTGGGTATCCATTTTCTTACATTCCCTCTGAATACTGTATTAAATTATTTTTGGGGAGAGAATGGTTTCCATCCTTTTTTTGTCTTCCCATCACTCTACTTGGTACTATGTAACTATGTTCTTGACAGTCACCTGTTTTCTTTCTCTTGGTTAAATTTTGTTTTGTGAGTATATTGGGTTTTTAGCTTAGTGTATGCATGCTATTTCTGTCCCTAGTCTGGGTGTAATTTAACTTGTATTAACTAATTCACAATGGTAAAACTAACAAAACAAAGTAAAAAAACAGCAAAGAAATCAATAGGGAGAGATAAACAAACAAACTCAAACAAACAACAAAACAAACAAATTCACAAATAAACTCCAGGTTCAGGAACAATAGAATTTCAGTCTTAGTAGTTCTGGTGTTACTCCTTCAGCATCCAGTCCTGGTGCTGGTATTTAAGCAGAAGCTCTGTCTTAGTCTTGCCAGGGGGTTGGGGAGTATCACTAGTTTTTCTTCTGTCTTTCAGCAGCAGCTGCTTAGTCAGCTCCTCCCTCAGTGTGGTGTGGCGGCTTGTCCTCAGTTTCCAGAGATCTGCTCTGTAGCCCACCAGCTGTCCTGCTTTGGAGTTGGGTTTTTGCTGTGTTAATTCACTGGGGGCTTGTTTCTTTGCCTCCCCCCTCTTTCTCTGGGCAAGGTCAGTAATCTGTCAGCTGGCCCCTTGCTGTCATTGTGTTATGTTGGTTTGCTGATTATTTTTCAATTTTGCAATGTCATCTGACTTTGGAAGTTGCTCACTGGCTCAGGAGATGAGCTTTGTGGACCTCTACCTGCTCTATTTCATGCCGTGGCTTATCACCCACCTGCTTTTGGCCCTTCTGCCTTTCCAGGCATTTGTTTACTGCAAGTCTGCATAGAGATCAGCTCCTTCCCCTCCTCTCTTCTCCAGTACTCATACAACACCCAGCCCCCTCTGCTGTGTGTTAGTTTTCAGTTCTGTGCTTATTCAGTTTTTTGTTTTGTTTTCTTTTATGGGGCAGGGGGTCAGTCTGCCCAGGGGGGCTATGCTCTTTTATCCCAGGAGTGGCTGTGAGAATACCAAATGACGCTTGGTGCTCACCTGTTGGTCTGCCAAATGTCTCCCAAGCAGGTTTGGAGCCAGTGTCTGGTGGCATGGGAGCCCTCCTGTTTTGTCAGTGTAATGTGGTGTGAAGAAGCTTTGTATGGGCTAGGGGCTCAGGATGTTGAAGTTTTGATTCCTTTTGGTGCTTCATTTCTGCCAAGTATGGCTCCAGCGTCTCAGCAAAATTTTTGATTTACAGAGATCACACTGTCTGCTTCTGCACCCTAGTTGCCATCTTGGATCCTCCTGAAAGATTAGTTTTAAAAACACTTCTCAAGCCTGGGTTGCTGTCTATACTTCCTTGATTTCTGGCTACTTTGCTTTGGGGGTTCAAAGTTTGATGAAGCTGTGGTACTGGCCCACAGTGGCTAGGAGGCGACAGGCGGCTGTCCGGAGATCTCTGTGATCCTCTGCATAGTCCAGCATAACAACATGTTAAAGGTGAGTTTTACCCAAGGACCTAAAGGACAATAGACACTACCTTCCAAAGGAAGTGCCTGATCACATGCATAACACCTAGAGACAAGGTCCTGAAACAGCTTACAATTTTCGTCTCCTACCCTCATGAACTGTGTAAAAGAAAACTTTTTGGGTACTGGAGATTTTTATGTTTGTGTGTGGGTTTGGAGACATTGAACCTCTAAGAGAGCCCTATCACAAGAATGATAATGATGGATGTATTTCCTCTTTACCTTACGTCAAAAGAAGGGAATTTAGGGAGTTCCTAAGTTAGAAGACTTGGTCAATTGTCTAGAAGATTCAAGTAAAAAAGAAAGGCTTTGATGACAGAGTCAGAGAAATATTATTAGATCTTTGGTGCCCTGCATCCTATAAGGTTTTCAGAGAAAATACTGTGTGGTATTTGGGAAAGACTGGAAGTGAGCACTCTAGGGAAAACCACTGTTCACTCTTGCCCAGGAAGGCTGCCTGTCTTGGCTTCGAAAGCATCTTCCAGCCACATGAAGTACTGATGCCAAGCCCTCACTCACCAAATAAGAACTTTCTGAACTCTTTCCTCAGCTTTCTTCTTGCACTCAGCCCTGATGCATTAGAAATGGTAGGGAAAAGAGAACAGAGAAGTTGATGGAGTCATCTGTCCAACTGAGACCTTGCATATGTGCCAAGTGTAGGCTGGGGAAAGGAGAAGACTTATCCTTAAATCACGGGTACCCTTGTGTCTATCAGGTGAGACCAGACATCTTAGTCATTAAAATAAACTACTTCCATTAGGAGAAGAAATAAGAATTCCAAGCAAATATGCCTTAGATTTAATCCCAGATGAAAGAGGAATAGGGACAGTGGGAGACAAATATAAAATTGTATATAATTAAATCCTTCAGGAAGTGTCTGTTATTGAGTGTTGTGAAGACCAAAGAAAAGAAAACTTATGTGTTGAAAAGAAATAGAGATTAAATTAAGTTATGAAATGAGTCTCACAGTGCTCTAGAAACAAGTAAACAAAAGTTATCAGGCCTTTTCTAGAAGAGGGGAAAATACAATAATACTGGAAGACAGATTGTTCAGTTTATATTAACTGACATCAGTGAGATATAATTATCTAGTTCTTATGTGGTTTTAAGCCTATTGGCATAATATAGCATGCATATATTTGGAAGAAAATCAACTAGCATTGTGGCTGTCACCAAGGAAAATCTACAAAGTCACCAAAGTAAACTGAGACATCATACCAGGTCCCACATTTAATGACATAATGGTAACAGAAAAAAGCTTTATAAACCTAATGTCCTTGTGTAGATATTATTACAAGGTGACTCTAAACAAGATATTAAGCAGAGTAAAGATAAGGACATAAAAGAACATGTGTTTTCTTTAAAGCTAGGTTTACTACTTGGGAATTTCATCAGTAGTGTGCCTAGTGGTGTGCTGCTAAGAGTTAATAACTGGCTCTTAGAGGTAATATGGTGCTTATTTGTTGTCTTTTCTGGTCTCTATGGTGTAATACTTCCAACATAACTGTTTCCAAGCTTTCATTATGAAATCCCAGGGTTCATAATCAGGAGAGCTGTGCAATATCTCATCCTTTAGTTGTGCATTATGGAAGCTTCCTACATGCGCTTAAGACCATAAAAGTGTGAAGGTGTATTTATTCTTTTCTTTTAGCAGTACTAGGAATTGAACTCAGGCTCTTGCACTGTTCTAGGAAAATTCTCTACCATTTGATCCACAACTCAATCCCTTTGCTTTTTGTTATTCAGATAGGGTCTTGCAGTTTTGCTGGGACTGGCCATGAACCATACTCCTATTTCTGCATTCTGAGGATTAATTTTGGTTCAGAATATTATAGAGATAAAAAATCCCCATACCCAGCTACAGCTACCCTCACCTGAATGCTCATTTGAAGCAATGTCTATGAGTAAGGACAAAAGATGCTCCAAAACTTGAGGCATGTCAAAGGTGTCCCATCCACCTGTGCAAAGCACTTCCCAGAAAACAGTAACAAGCACCTGCTGGACTGGGTTACTTCCTTGTTCAATGATACCTAGTGCTTAGGTAGAAGTTTCTTTCTCCAGTGGTGTAGCTGGAGAAGTGGAGGGTGAGTCTTTTTAAAAATGCCAAATTTCTTCCCAACAAGGACAGATAGATGCTTAAGCAACCCTTTTTAACAATAAAAAGTATATTTTTACCATTGTGACGTTTCTTCAATTCTAATGCTTGATTAGAATGACATACAATGATGGGGGCACATACAATAGTATGAAATCTAGATGTTTACATTTGTGTCTATGAACAGCAACAGCCGATCAACTTAATTGTTCTAAGTTGCCATGCATATGTATGAGTGTGAACATGATTCCAAGCACACAGTGACACACACTCACTTGCCATGTGCTCATGTTAAGCAGGAACAAATGTGCAGTCAGGAAGAGTCTTTCCCATCCTTTTCTTTTAAGTGATGTGGTCTCACTATGTTGCCCAGGCTGGAGTGCAGTGGCTAATCACAGGCAGTACATGCAACTTCATGGTCCCCTGCTCCTATGTGGCCACCATACTGATGTTGAAGTTAGTGCAGACACTGGATTGACATGATGCATTATGACCCTAAACTCCTGTGCTCAAGCAATCCTCCTGCCTCAGCTGAGCCTACGGGTGAAATGCTTTCAATCTTGAACTGGGAGAAATTTTAATTATTAGTTACACTTTAAATCCACATTCCTTTGAAAGAAAAATGAAACATGGCTACCCAGTGAAGTGAGATTTGAAGAGCAGAGTGGTTCTACCATATGAATTATTTAATCTCCCACTCCCAGCATAATTATTTTCTGTCCTCTTGCCTCATGTCAAAGAAACATCAATTCCTTAAGAACAAATGAAGCTGTCTAAAATACAAATCTCTTACATAAAAATATTGACCTGTTTTGAGACTCTTCTGTAATTTCTAAGAGCAAAGCTATACTAAATATTAATAGAATTTGGCTTTCCTTGACATAAATTTGGACAGCTGACACCAAACTGACTGACAGTAGATAAAGTACACACACAGCCAGGCAAATATCATCCATCTCCTATCTGACTCTGTGTCTTCACATAAATTCTTAGTAATGTATCTTCGGTCACAGTAGTCAGCTGCTGAGAATGGTACCCTACAAAATGTAAGAGGATGGCTATGTCAGGAATTGATTCCCTACTCATTGAGTTTGCAGCATCTGACAATGTAATGACAGGCATGTCATGGGGTGTTAAACACCATCGTGAGAATGCCACCACATTTATTTCCTCTCTCTCTTCCATCTCTTCCTTCAGACTGTGAAGCCTCTCACTCAACTGAGAAAGCCTGGGCTATGCATTTCAGAATGGAATAAGCATGTGGAAAAAAATGTCCCCATTGTTACTAGTAACCCCACAATTGTTTCTTAGTCTGTCAATCTTATATCCCTTAAGATGTTTGTACACAGAGGTTTGGGGCTGTTTGATGCTCATTTATTTGTTTGCTGGTTTGTTTTATTGGATAGAGTCTGATGTTACCCTTGTGGGGAAATGCAGATACATAGAAATCAAAGGTCCTCCAGTTAGAGGGTACTTTTGAGATGATCTTGTCATTTATTTGCCCTGTTGTGTCTTCCCAAAATTAAATCTAGAAAGGTAACTGCATATTGGGAGTGAGTGGGAGTATAAAGTTTTTATTTAAATGCCTCTGAAAAAAAGTTTAAACTTATAGGAAAATTACAAATATATATGTCTTACCTAAATTCAATAATTACTAATATCTTGCTACATTTGCTTTTTCTCTCAGAGATATTTATTTATTTTTTGCCTAGTGTTTATTTTTTAAATTTATTTTAATTTTTATTTTTTTATTATTCATATGTGCACACAATGCTTGCATCATTTCTCTCCCCTGCCCCCACCTTCTCCCTTACCACCCACTCTGCCCCCTCCCTCTCCCCCACTCCCCCTCCATACCCGGCAGAAACTATTTTGCCCTTATCTCTAATTTTGTTGAAGAAAGAGTATAAGCAATAATAGGAAGGAACAAGGGTCTTTGCTAGTTGAGATAAGGATAGCTATACAGGGAGTTGACTCACATTAATTTCCTGTGCATGTGTGTTACCTTCTAGGTTAATTCTTTTTGATCTAACATTTTCTCTAGTTCCTGGTCCTCTTCTCCTATTGGCCTCAGTTTCTTTTAAGGTATCTGCTTTAGTTTCTCAGAGATATTTAGATATTGAGAAATTATTTTGTTGAATTACTTTAAAGCATATTACAGACACCATTGTTCCTTACCCCTAATAATCCCTAAATGTATCATCATGTATTTCCTGAAAACAAAGGCATTACCCTACAAAGCAACTAAAGAGATCAAGTTTGGAAATTTTAACCTGGAAATTACTAATACCAGTCAGATAGAGATAGATAGATAGATAGATAGATAGATAGATAGATAGATAGACTGATTGATTGATAGATTGATAGATGATGATAGATAGATAACAGATAAATGATAATGATAGATAGTTGATTGAGAGATTTGTAGATGATGATAGATATAGATAAATGATAGATAGACAGATATAAATATATAATAGATAAATGATAGATGATCAATAGTTAGATGATAGATAGATAGATAGATAGATAGATGATAGATAATGAAGAAAGAGAAACATTTTTATGAAAATTGGTTCCCATAATTGTAGAGGCCAAAAATTCTCACACAGTATTGCCAACTGGAGACAAAGGAGAGCTAGTGGTGTACTTCGGTCCAAAAAGTGCAAAAGCCTCTTGGTAGAAGATTGGGTAGGGGAGCCACTGAGATAAGCCTACGTTTGCAGGCTTAAGAAGCAGGAGCACCAATGTGGTAGGGCAGTAGAACATTGGTGTCTTCACTCTAACAAAGAGAGTGCTCTACCACTTGAACCACCCCCATAGCCTTCCTTGCTTTAGATATTTATTCAGATAGGGTCTCACGTTTTTTACCTATGAAAAGTTCTGTCATTTTTAACAACATAGATGATCTTCGGAGACATTATACTAAGTGAAATAAACCAGAAACAGAAAGACAAATACCACATCATCTCACCTATATGTGAAATCCAAAAAATTTTAAACTCTGTTAAGTATGATGTTGACTCTGAGTTTGTCACATATAGTCTTTATTACATTGGGGTATACCCTTCAATTCCTTCTATTCAGAGCTTTTATCATAAAAATATGCTGAATTTTGTCAGACTGATTCTATATTAACTGGTGATCATGTGAATTTTTTACCTTGATTCTATTTATATACTCTATTACATTCATTGATTTGCGTATGTTGAACCATCTTTGCATCCCTGGAATAAAACCAATTTGATCATGGTGTATGATCTTTTTGATGCTTTGTTAAATTTGATTTTCAAGTATTTTATTAAGAATTTTTATATTTATCTTCATTAAAGAGATTGACCTATAATTCTTTTGTTGTATCTTTGTCCAGCTTTGGAATGAGTGTAATACTGGCTTCATAGGATGAGATGTGTAGTGTTCCCTTCCATTCTGTTTCATGGAAAAATTTTAAGAGTGTTGGTGTTTTCTAAAGGTCTGTCTGGTAGAATTCAGCAGTCTATCCATCCAGTCCTGGACATGTCTTTGTTAGGAGACTCTGATTGCTTCACTCTCATTGCTAGTTATAGATCTAATTCAGTGGTTTATATCCTCTAGGTCTAATTTTAATAGGTTAAATAAATCCCAAAATCTGTCCATTTCTTTAAATTTTACAGTTTATTTGAATATAGGTTTTCAAAGTATTCTCTTATGATCCTCTGGATTTCATTGGTATTTGTTGTGATATCCCCCTTTTCATCTCTAATTTTTTTAATTTGCATCTTTTCCCTCCACTTTGTAGTCAAATTAGCTAAGGGTTTGGTAATCTCATTTGTCTTTTCAAAGAACCAACTTCGTGTTTCATTGATTCTTCAGATAGTGTTTGGTCTGTATTTCATCAATTTCTGACCTAATTTTTATTTTCTTTTTGTCTACTTATTTGGGTTTTGGTCTACTTATTTGGGTTTTGGTCATTCTTGTTTTTCTAGGAAACTGAGGTGCATCATTATACTATTTATTTGAGATATCTTGAGTTTTGATGTAGGTGGACATAGCTATAATTTTTCCTCTTACCACTGCCTTTGCTATGGTGCAAAGGCTCTGGTAGTTTATGTTTTCATTTTAATTAGATTCTAGGAACTTTTGGATTTCCCCCCTTGTATCTTCAATGACCCACTGGTCATTATACAATATGCTGTTCAGTCTCCATGTGTTTGAATATTTTTTGTAGTTTCTTTTGTTGTTGAGTTCTAGTTTTATCCCATTATGGTATTATAGAATACAGGGATTTGCTAAGACTTGTTTAATATCCTAAAATTTGATCTATTTTGGAGAATGTTCCATGGGATGCTGAGAATATTGTGCAGCTGCTGAATGAACTGCTTTGTAGATGTCTGTTAAGTCCATTTGGTCTATAGTGGCATTTAATTTTGAGGTTCTGTGGTTTCTTTGCTGAGTTTTTGACAAGATGACCTATCTATAGGTGATAATGGGGTATTGAAGTCTCACACTATTAATGTGTTGGTGTCTATCTGTGCTTTTAAGTTCGGTAGTGCTTATTTAATAAAGTTGGGCACCCTAACAATTGGTGCATATATGTTAAAATTGTTATATATGTTAAAATTGTTCTTTCCTCTTTATTAATACAAAATGACCTTCTTTCTCTTCTGATTTCTTTCTCTTCTGATTTGAAGTCCACTTTCTCAGATATAACTACTCCTTCCTGCTTCTGGGGTCCATTTGCTTGGAAAACCTTTTTCCATCTTTTCATCCTAATCCAATGTTTGTTTTTGTCAGTGAGATGCTTTTCTTGTAGGCAACAAATGGTCAGGACTTGCTTATTAAACCAAGTCACCATTCTATGTCTTTTTATTGCAGAATTGAGATCACTAAGAAATCAGCAATAATATTGAAAGATACATAGTAATTCTCTCCATTTTGTTGTTTTTTAGTGCTTGATGTTTTATACTCTTCATTTGCTTATGTACTCATATGGTGAAGTTTATTTTTTCTCATACTTTCATAACTATATTTACCTTCCTCTTCTCTGTGTAGGATTAGTGTGAATATTTTCTGCAGTGTTGATTTAGTCACACTTTTTTTCAGTTTTTTATCATGGAAGGTTTTTATTTCTCCTTCAGTTATGAATGATAACTTTGCTGTGGAGAGTAATCTACGTTGGTAGTTATTTTCTTTCAGTGCTTGACATGCGTACATGCCTTCCTTGCTTTTAAGATCTCTATTGAGAAATCTGCTGTTATTCTAATGGGTTGGCCCTTATAGGTGACTTGGTGTTTCTCCCTTTCAGCTTTTGGTAGCCCTTCCTTGCTCTCTGTGCTGTGGAGAAGTACTATTTTTGGCTTGTCTGTTTGGATGCTAAAGCTTTCTGTGCCTGGATGGACATCTCTCTTTCAAGATTTGGGAAATTTTCTGCTAGTACTTTGTTGAATATGTTTCCTATGCCTTTACATTGCACTCTGTCTCCTTTAATGTCCATGATTAGTAGGTTTGGTCTAAACAGGGAAAAAAACTGAAATCATTTTCACTAAAGTCAGGAATGAGACAAGAGTGTTCATTCTTCCCACTCATACTCACTATTGTACTGTAATTCCTAGCTATAGCAAAAAGACACAAGAAAGAAACAAAAGGATTCAAATAGGGAAGGAAGAAGTCAAATTATCATTATTTTCAGCTGATATGATTCTATACTTAAAAGACCCTAAAGATTTCATGCACAAAAAACTTATAGATCTAATAAACACTTTCAACAATGTAGCATGATATAAAATCAACATACAAACTTCAGTAACTTTCCTATATTCCAATAATAGACAGGACAAGAAAGAAATTTAAAAAAAAAACTACCAAAGCTTAAAGAAACAAATTGAAGATGTAAACACCTCCCATGTTCATGCATTGGCAGAACTGATAATATAAAAATGGCTATACTATTAAAAGCAATCTACAGATTCAATGAAATTACCATCAAAATTCCAATGTCATACTCCACAGAAATAGAAAAATCAATCTTAAAATTCATGGATGCATAAAAGACCCCAAATATCAAAAGTAATCCAGAGCAAAAAGAGCAACACTGGAGACATAACAATACTACACTTTGAATTATACTACAAAGCCATACTAACAAAACCAGCATGGTACTGGCACAAAAACAGACATGAAGACCAATGAAACAGAATAAATGACCCAGAAATGAAACCACACAGCCATCTGATATTTGACAAAGGTGGAAAAAAAGGCTGGAGAAAAGACTGCCTCTTTAAGAAATTGTGGTGGGAAAAATTGGTTTTCTACATGCAGATTCCTGAAACTAGATTCCTATCTCTTATCCTGTACAAAAATCAGTTCCAAATATATAAACCACCTTAATTTAACACCCACATTGCCACAGGAAAAGAGGGAAAACTCCCAAAGGTATAGGCATGATTATTTTCTGAATAGGCCTCCAACTGCCCAGAAAGTTGATAAATGGGACTGCTTCAAATTAAAATGTTTCTGCATATCAATACAAGCAATCATCAGAATCCAGAGACAACCCACAGAATAGGAGAAAATCTTTACCACCTATTCAACAGAAAAAGGATTAATATTCAGAATTTGCATATAGCTCAAAAAACTAAACATCAAAAGAACAAATAATCCAATTAATACATGGACAAAGCAATTGAACAGAGAGTTCTTAGAAGAAAAAATTCAAATGGCTAATAAACACATGAAGAAGTGTTCAGCTTCCTTAGTCACAAAGGAAATGCAAATTAAAAATACACTAAGATTCCATCTCACCCCAGTTAGACAGGCAATCGTCAATAAAACAAATAATAAGTACTGGTAAGAATGATTGAAGAACACTCATAAGCTGTTGGTGTTGAATGTAAATTAGTTCAACCACCATGGAAATCAGTATAGTGGGTCCTCAAAACACTAAAAATAAATCTAACTGTGACTCTGCCATATCACTCTTGGGCATGTATCTGAAATAGTGCAAATCAATATATGAGAGAGATACTTGCATACCCATGTTTATTGCAGCTTTGCTCACACTAGCTAATTAACCAAGGTGCCCAACAACCAATGAATGGATATGATATATATGTATATCATATATATCATATGTATATACATATATATTATATGGATATGACACATATACTTTCTTTGTCCATATATATGGAATGTATATTGCCATTTATATATGAGATATTATTCAGCCATAAAGAAAAATGAAATTATGTTATTTGCAGGAAAATGAATGGAACCAAAGGTAATCATGCTGAAGTGAGATAAGCCAAACTCAAAAAGCCAGCTATGATATGTTCTTGCTCATCTGTGGGTCCTAGACCTAAAATGGTGGTGATATGAATGTGAAAATGGAACAATCTAAGGAACGCAGTGAATGGGAGAGAGGCCAGGAAAGGGCTAAGGAGGATCAAAGTATGGCGTACACGCACACACATATGCACACATGCACACACACACACATATATAAATGAAGACAGCATAATGAAACCATCAAATGCTGTTTGTAAAAGGGGAAAGGAGGAGGAAAAATAGAAATACAACAGAGGGGTGAACTGTTCAAAGTAAACTGTATTCATGTATGAAATTACTACAGTGAAACCTCATCATATTAATGTATATTAAACTCAAAAGTAGAATGAAACTATTGATAAACAAATAAATAATAAAAATTTTCAACTCATAGAAGTGAAGAATAGAATAATGGTTATCAGAAGTTGGGAGTGGAAGAGAAGGAATGGGAGTTTTTGTTCAAAGGGAACAGGAGGAATAAGTCTGAAGATCTATATTGCACAGCAAGATGATAGTAGTTGATAAGGATGCATTGAATCTTTCAAAATAACTTGGAGAATAAATTTCAAATGTGACACCACAAGAAAAGGATAAGCAGGTGAGGTGATGAATGTATTATCTTGACTCAATCATTCTACATTGTGTACATGTGTCAAAACATCACATTTTATCCCATAAATGTATACAAATATGATTTGTCAACTAAAAATAACACTGTTTTTTAAAAGCAGGTCTAATAGAGAAAACTGTCCAACTATTTTCATGTAGAAGCAGAAGCAGAATCCCACTAACCCTAACTCCATCTCATAGGGAAACGTGGGTGACTAATTTTTAAGATGTCTCACCAGACATTTGGGGAAGATTTTTTTGCATTTATTCATTTAAATCATTCTAAGGTAATATAACATCAATTTACCATCTTACCCATCTTAAAGTATATCAATGCTCAAAGTACTTTTATAATTATCTAATCCCAGAATATTTTCATCATCCCAAACAGAAACCCTATAGCTATTAAGCAGTCACATCACTCTATTTTCTCCTTCCTAATCCAGTAGAAATATTTCATATAAATGGAATCATACTATTTGTGTAGGTTTATACCTATTTTCTTTCCACTAGCATACTATTTTCAGGGTTCACCCACACTGTAACATGTGCCATTGTGTCATTAATTTTATGGATGAAAAATACTCCATTGTATGGAAATATCATTTTGGTTATCCACTATCATTTAGTAGAGATGAGATTTCCACTCTTTGGTGATTGTAAATAGGGTTGCTATGAACATTCCTGTACACATTTGTTTGAACAACTGTTTTAAAGTCTTTGGAACATTTACCATAGGGTGAAATTGCCACATCATATTATAATTCTGTGTTTAACCTTTCGGAGGAATAATTACAGTGTTTTTCACAGACTTTGTACCATTTTACATTTCCTACACAGTCTAAAGATTCCAACTCCTTAACTCTCTTATTTTATTTTTCTCTTTTATTTAATTACAGTCATTCTAATAGTTGTGAAGTGGTATCTCATTTCATTTTTATTTGTTATGTCTGTGATGATTACTTGTATTTGACTTATTTTCCTTTGCTTATTATTCATTTGTATACTTTCTTTGGAGAAATGTCTAGTCAAGTTTTTTTCCCATGTTTTAATTGCATTGTTTCTTTCTGTTGTCTAGTTATAGGAATTCATTCCTTATGATAGATCTTAAACCTGCATCAGGTATATGACGACCATTACATATACCTTGCAAACATATGATTTCTCCAATCTGTTGGTCATTCTTTTACTTTCCTAATACTCTGTATCCTTTGATATAAAAAAAAGGTTTTGAATTTTAATGATGTCCAATCTCCTATGTCATAGAAACTTATTTCCTGAAAATGAAAGTTGCCAATAGTCCATTAATAAAGGATCATCTACACAACCAAGTGGCACAGGTATAATAAGAACAATGCATCCAAATTCTGGCTCATTTAAGATGTTTCATAAAGAAAATTAGCCTATTTTTTTCAATCTGGTAATAACTGTTAATCCTGCTCTTTAAATGGACTTAATTAAACCCTAAACTCTCCCATGAGAAAAGGAATGTTCATTTTAGGGTTAATTCACAAGTTACAAAATTTCCTTAATTTTCTAAGTAAATGTAGATTAATTTATGTTAATATTAGGAATAAATATTTTCTTACACCATTTTAAACTTTGGTGGGTACATTCTTATAACTGAAGTAAAACTTTTCAAAAAAACTGAATAATCTTTATACATTCCATATGTGGAATATGGGAATTCACAGAGAGTAAAGGAAGAGAAGTGAGAGGGGTTTGCCCTCAACTCTCTACAATTAATTCAGCCTCATTGCTTAAAGTGAGTCAACTGGGAATATTAACTAGTACAGTGTTAATATTCAGGAAGTCACTCAGACATGGATTGAAAATGGTAACTTAGAACTACATATCCTCTTGAAGGTTATTTATGCTCTCTGAGAAACTTGCTAAATATATTTCCTTATCTGTAAAATTCAGATAACAGAAGCTGTATTCCCAAGTTTTAGGAAATGATTAAATGAGATCCTGTCATAACATTTTCAGCACTGCTTCCACCCAGTCAACCCCTAATAACCCAGAGCTGTGCTCTTTACAGTTCCTTCCCAGAGACAAGGCCTCAGGATGCATAAGCTCAAGTTCTCTCATTACTACTTGAGGCTTTCTCCTAGCTCTGCTTCTTTGAAACAAGGCAGGCATTAACAATGACTCAAGAAGTTAAGTGGAACTTGTCATTGTTCCCACAGAATTGCCAATAAGACAGAAAGCAGAGAACAGAAGCAACCAACTGTCAGTTGGTTGTGTTGGTTGGTTGATTTTTTGTCACTGCTGGAGTTGAATCCAGGGCCTCAGCCATGCCAGGCAAGTGTTCCACTGACCCACACCATAGCCCCAAACAATATATTTTAAAAAGACATCAGACCAATAATAATTCAGACACCCTTATAAGGCTTAGCAAGAGTTTTATAAATAAAACCTAACCTCACACACACCCTCCCCAGTTGAGAAAATGAGTCCAGAAAGCAAAATAATGGAAATAAGATCAGGGATGTCCCAAGTGGCATTTACAAAAGAGGCCATCATACTTAAAGGGATAGTTGTGAATTGTCTATCCCCTACTCTAAAACAATGGGGGAAATGTTCCGCAGGATAACTTGATGAGATTGGAGGCACATGCAAGAAGGTGAGGCTGGACTCCCACTGTATAGCTGGACCCCTCCTTAGCTAGGGGACTTCTTGGACTGTTCCACATGTACTAAGCAGGGAAAAATAAGAAGAAAAGGCAGGGCAGAAAAGAGGAGAAATATCATCATTACCTTGGCAAGGAGCTATGTCAAGATGACCAAGGGACCACCACAGAAGGCTTCTATGGTCTTACCCACTGAAGGGCTTGCCCCCACAAGGGCTGTCTGCAAAGCAAGGAAACCTCAGATAGGATATCACACGGACACCAGTAACTCACAGATCTAGACCTCCTAAATCAAAGAGCTGAACTGGGAAACCCTGAAAACTCTACCAAGACCTCACACATTAGTGCCAACAGAGACCCAGCTTCAGAAGCCTACTACCTGGAGGGTTTGACAACTAGATAGAGAAATAGCAATAACAGAAGACAAGAATCACTGAAGGAAGAGACACTTGTCCCTGTTCTTGTCCTTCTTTCCTATAACTGTTCCTGAGAGGAGAAAGGGGATCCTAAGAGAGAAAAGTCATGGGAAAGGACAGCTTGCTCTCTTGGCCTGGACTCTTCATCCCTAAACGTGACTAGAATTTCTTAGATGTTAGCAAAGCACAGAGAAGGCACATGTAACTAAGCATGGTTGAAGGCGGTGATTGGAGAAGAATAAGTGTGTTCAGTGTGTTCAAATTGTTGGAGAATTAGGTTGATATGTGAGGATAGTCCTGATGTTGAAAGATACAGACCCAAACATCCTGAATCTTGTTTCTCAAAATATAGTAAAGAATGGGCATAGCATGCTGGCAATGCAGAATTACAGCACCCAACCCAGAAGGCCTGAGTCAGAATCTTCATTTTAGTGACAATCTTCATTTTACTAAGACCCTATGGTTATTTTTCTGCATATCAGGGCCTTGCTGTTGCTATACAGCACTTTATGATTTGAGCCATGCCCAAGTCCTTGTGTTTTAGTTTGTTTTTCAGGTAGGGTCTTGCACTAACTTTGCTTGAACTGGTCTGGGATCAAGATCCTCCTACCTCCACCTTCCAATTAGCTGGGATTACAGGTGTGAAACACTATGCCCAGACTTCTTATGAATATTCTTCCCTGAAGTTTAAGTAGGAATTGAAGGAATAAGGGTGAAGAGAGACTAATGGAAAATGCAACCACCATATGAGAAGCTAGATTGCTACAAACATTCCCTGGTTTGTAGTATATGTCTATAGTTGACACAGAATGGTGTGCCTCTGCCCCATATATACATGAGCAGAAGCCAATGGGGCAAGAATTGTTAACAGGCTACTGGTGGTCATGAGGTGCATAGAGATAAACAATAAGGGCTCGCGGAGTGCTGTGAGAGACAAGCATCAAATCATGTCTGAAAAAGGAAAACCAAAGGTGTGCCTGAGTGATGACTTTAATCAAAATCAGCAGTAGGTGTCATGAGTACCTGTTAGAACAAGCAAGTTCCCATTGTGTGAAGACATACAGACCCTGGGAAGGTTTCAAACAAATTCTGGGCCATGGCCTTTGATGAGTATGAATTGATGCTGATCAACAAATCAAGCTACCAAAAGTCATAATAACAACCTACTTTCATTTTGAGTTTGAAGTTTATTCTTACTAAAGCAATCAAGACTTTACATGATTATAAAAGATACCACACTAGGCTACTATTCCCAAAATTCTCTTGTGTTTAAGCAGGCCATGGGAAGAAGAGATAAGGAACCATTGGCCAATACCTGGCTATGTGTTTGCTATGCTGTTTCCTCTTCCTTCAGGGAACTACATTTCCCAGCATCCTTTGCTGCTATGTTGGCAGTATGTGACTAGCTTGAGCTAATGACATGTCACTTCCAGACTGAGGCAGGTAAGTGCCTTTGTGCTTATCCATCTTTATGATCCTGCAGGCAACATGCTTTCACTGTCCAGTTGCTTTTGACTCCTTAGCTTCAAGCTCCTAGCAATTTGCCCTTCTACTCAGTCTCTTTATGCCTTCAAGGCAATCCTCTTGGGCAGAGTTCTTTTATTTTTATTTGAATTAGTATATATTAATAGTATGAGGGGATCTCATTGCAGCGGTAATTCCATACATGTGTACAATGTATTTTGAACAAGTTCACCCCCTCCATTATATTCCTATTCCTTCTTTCCTCCTCCTCCTTTTTTTATACAGTGTTTAGTCGATTTCATTATGCTGTCTTTGAACATGTACATGTAGCATATTTCGGCAGAGTTCTTTAAGGGGCTAGGCTGGTCATAGCTGGCCAGTGGGAGCCCTTTGACTCACACGTAAGTTTTCTCAAATACAGCCTTTCTTTCTCTCTTTCTCCTGCTTAGCCCAATTATCAGAACCACAAGGTTTAGATTTTTGAAAGCCATGTCAGATGCTGAGTCCTCTTTGATCTCCAAACTATAGGGTATCAATAGTCATTCCTCTGTACCCATGGGGTATTGGTTTTTGATTCCCTTTAAACACCAAAATCTGAGGATGCTCATCTCCTACATACTTTAAATCATCTCTAGATTACTAATAATGCTTATTACAATGTAAAAGCTATCTAAATAGTTTTCTAGTGCATTGCTTAAAGCATATGACAAGAAAAAAGTTCTGGAAATGTTCAATACAGAGTAATTTTTTCAGAATATTTTTATCCGAAATTGGTTGGCCCCATAGACAAGGAGCTAGATGATATGAAGGCCCTATCATATATCAAATTTTCTGAATGAGGCCCTGAAAGCTTCTTGCATTTGATTTTAAATAAGAATAAACCAGGAGAGAGTCCAAGTTGGCAACTAGAGGGAGGAAGCAGAAAGTGTGCTTCCCAAAGTAAAATCTTGGAGAGATGCTGGAGATACACCTTAGAGGAAAAGCCACCGAGAAGAGGCAAAACCCCAACTCCTCCACACCCCCTGCCCAAGCATAGCATCCCCACTCCACATTAAATGGAGAAACCAGGAGGGTTCCCGTGCTGCCAGACACCAGCTCCTACTGGCTCGAGAGATGCAGACCACCAGGTGAGCTAAGCAGCATGCGGTACTCCCAAAAACAACCCTAGCCCAGATCAGCGTAGCCCCCTGGACAGACTGACCCCCACCTAGGGCAAAAAGAGAAAAAAACCAAACTGAATAAACAACAACAACAACAAAAGACACGTAGCAAAGAGGGTGGAGAGCCCTGAGCACCAAAGGGGGGGAGGGGCAATCCCTCAAGGAACTTTAAATAAACAAGCTGGACAGAGAAGGCAGTAGTGGTGGCACTCACCCAGCAACCTTGGAGCTGGAAAGCTTGTAACAGTGTCTGTCCTGAGAAAAGCTCTACTGGAGAGGGGTAGGGGCACTTCCCAAGTGAACTGTAAATAAGCACACTGGCCAGAGAAGGCAGGAGCAGCAGCACTTGCCCAGCAACCTTGGAGCGGGAAAGCTTGTAAAAGTGGCAGTGGGAGGAGGAAAACTCCACAAGAGAGGGGGGAAGACACACTTCCCATATGAACTGTAAATAAACATGCCAGCCTGAGAAAGCGGGTGCAGTGTCACCTCCCCCAGTGTGCTTGGAGGGGAAAGCTTGTAGCAGCGACTCCTGCACAGGAGAACTCTGAGTGAACAAAGCCTGAGGGGCCAGGGGAGTGTAAAGCTCACTCCTGATATCTGCATAAATAAAGCCTCCAGCACCAGCAGGTTGACAGCAGTGGGCAGGTGAGCCACAGCCTCTGATAGCCATTCACAGACCTGTCGCCAGACATTTACTTTTTTCTTTTTTCCTTTTCTCTTTCTTTCATGAGAAAGTACTGAACTACAACCTCATGCTGAAAGACTGACTGAAACTGTACTGCATTTGAACTAGAGATATTTTGTTGTGTTTTGTTTTTTATTGTTTGTTTTGGTTTTGGGGGGGGCTTCCTCTTTGACGAGACAACAACAGAACTACTTCTCAGGCACCATCTCCAGGATTGGAGGCTGAGGGACTAACACCAAAATTATTAAGACTGAAACTTTATTGCATTTGAACTTGGAGATTTTTTTTAATCCTCTCCCTGTCTCTCTAATGCCTGTTTAGCTTACTGTTGATTAGCACACTATCTCTCCCTCTTTATTTATTTGACACTGGTTTTTTGCTGTTGTTGTTTGTTTGGGGTTTTTTTACTTGTTTGTTTGTTTGTTTTTCCCTTTTTCTTTGCCTTCCCTCTCCTCTCATCCTTCCATTCTAGATATCATCATTGTTATTATTACAGCTAGAAAATACTTAATTGCACAAAGTACAGGGACAGTAACAATAGAAAAGGCAATGATGGGAAGACAGAAAAAAGAGGGAAACCAGTTTCCCCCCAACGATAAATTAGTACAGGAACCAGAGGGAAACAAAGAAAACAGATACTCAGATCCATACTCCAACAAAACAAGGATAAACTATGCCAAAGAACCCAATGAAGACCACAAGAATAACCCAAAATAAGAACTCCTGCAGTTATCAATGAAAAAAAAAGAACTAAACAGAAATGCAAAACGAAATGGAAGGCCAATCCAGCAGAATAGAACAAGCAGAAGACAGAATCACAGAACTCGAAGACAAAATGGTAATTAAAGGAAAAAACTGAAGAACTATTAGTAAAACAACTCAAGATCCGTGAAAAGAAAATGCAAGAACTCACTGACTCCATCAAAAGAACAAACCTGAGAATCATGGGCATTGAAGAAGGAGAACAGGTGCAAGCAAAGGGAATGCGTAACATATTCAACAAAACAATTACAGAAAATTTCCCAAATCTAGAGAAATCTATGCCCATACAGGTGCATGAGGCCTCCAGAACACCAAACAGACCTCACCAAAATAGAACTACCACAAGGCATATTATCATTAAAACAGTAAGTACAGAGACCCAAGAAAGAATATTGAAAGCTGTAAGAGAGAAAAAACAAATAGCATACAAAGGTAAACAAACCCATGAAACTCACAGCTGACTTCTCAACAGAAACATTAAAAGCAAGAAGAGCTTGGCGTGAGGTCTTCCGGGCACTGAATGAAAATAACATCAACCCTAGGATACTCTACCCAGCAAAACTATCATTCAAAATAGATGGAGCAATAAAAATCTTCCATGATAAGCAGAAACTAAAACAATATGTGACCACAAAGACACCACTACAAAAGATTCTTCAAGGGATTCTGCACACAGAAAGTGAAACCCAACATAACCATGAAAGGGCAGGCAGTACCAAACTACAGGAAAAGAAAAACAAGTAGAGAGTAACCTCAATTTAGGTTCACACAATCAAACCTTCAAACAACTAAGACAACTAAATGACAGGAATCACCACATACCTATCAATACTAACAATTAATGTTAACGGACTTAATTCCCCCATCAAAAGGCAAACTGGATTTAAAAGGAAAATCCAACAAATTGTTGCTTACAGGAGACTCATTTCACTGACAGAAATAAACATAGGCTCAGGATGAAACTGGAAGAAGATTTACCAAGCCAATGGCCCCTAAAAACAGTCAGGAGTAGCAATACTTATCTCTGACAAAGTAGATTTCAAACCTACATTGATCAAACGAGATAAAGGACATTCCATACTAATAAAAGGGGAAATAGACCAAAAGGAAATAATAATTATCAAATTGTATGCACCCAATGTCAACACACCCAATTTCATCAAACATACCCTGAAAGACCTAAAAGCATATATTAACTCCAAAACAGTGGTTGTGGTTGTGGGAGACTTTAAAACATCATTATCATCAAAAGATAGGTCATCCAAACAGAAAATCAATAAAGAAATCCAAAATCTAAAATATACAATAGATCAAATGAGGAGAGAAAAAACCCAAATTAGTAGAATCAGGAATGCAAAAGGGGAGATAACAACAAACACCATGGAAGTCCAGGAAATCATCAGAGACTACTTTGAGAACCTATATTCAAATAAATTTGAAAATCTTAAAGAAATGGACAGATTTCTAGATACATATGATCATCCAAAACTGAACCAAAAGGAAATTAATCACCTGAATAGATCCATAACACAAAATGAAATTGAAGCAGCAATCAAGAGTCTCCCCAAAAAGAAAAGTCCAGGACCAGATGGATTCTCTGCTGAATTCTATCAGACCATTAAAGAAGAACTGATACCAACCCTCCTTAAACTGTTCCATGAAATAGAAAGGGAAGGAAAACTGCCTAACACATTTTATGAAGCCAGTAGTACACTTATCCCAAAACCAGGCAAAGACACCCCCAAAAAGGAGAACTACAGGCCAATCTCCTGAATGAACATTGATGCAAAAATCCTCAATAAAATAATGGCAAACCGAATTCAACAACACATCAAAAAGATCATTCACCCTGACCAAGTAGGCTTCATCCCAGGAAAGCAGGGGTTCCCTTCGGAACTCGCACGTGAGGCAGCCGCCCAGCAGCAAGCCGAGAGAACAGCAGCCTCTACCTTTGAAGACTTTGAGCTGGCATCAGCCCAGCAGAGGCCAGACATGGTGCTGCGGCAGCGGTCTCGGGGACTCCTGCGGCCTGAGGCTCGAACACAAGATGTCCTGACCAAACCAAGGACCAGCCGCTTTGTGAATCTGGCAGTAATGGGGCTGACAGTGGCACTGGGGGCTGCAGCGCTGGCAGTGGTGAAAAGTGCCCTGGAATGGACCCCCAAGTTTCAGCTACAGCTGTTCCCCTGAATCTGCCCAGTGCAGCAAGGTTTCGCCCTCTGGAAGGACGGGGAGGGTGAAACTGCCGTAACTGAATGGGTTTCTGTAGGGTGTTCTGTTCCTGCCACCCTTGCCTGCCTGTCTGTTTGCCTCGGCTTGGGAGGCTATAGCAGAGGCAGCCCAACACTGCGGGCTCCAAGACCTGGCACAGCACTCTCCTGCCTCCCCGTGTTGGGGAACTTCTGGGCCTGGGCTTCCCTGGCTATCAGGGTACCTCCTGGCTACCCTGTAGAAAGTAAGCATTTCCTGCTCCCAGTGCCTCATTCTGTCTGCTTCAGATGGACAAGGAAGGAAGAGGCTGCTGCTGAAGAGGTCAAGCTTCGGAAGGAAAGCAAGAGACAGTAGCCTGGGAGCCAGGTGGGTCCTTTTAAGAGTGGCTCCGCTAGCTGGTCAGACCCAGAGAGCCAGATGTGAACTAGGTTACTAGTTAAATCCTACCTATTTTCAGCCTGGAAATCACAAGGGTATTCCCAGCCCAGCGAAGCAGTCTTAGTCACCTAAACTGGTTTCACCTGCCTTTTTTTCCACCTGCTTCTCTACAAGCCACGTGACATTACTTATAAAAGGCACTTTTATTACTATTTTTAGAATTATATACACCTAACATGTAAAGTAGTCTCACTTTAAAAATCATAGTTCCTTCATGGAAAAAATGGTTCTCATCAGAAGGGTGAGCTTATGAGATCCTGAAGTTACCTTTCTACGCAATTGTTCCAAATTTCACTTTAGCCAGAGTTGGTGTTTGTAAACAGCCCTGCACTTCAAAAGTGTCCCCTCCTGACCTGCTTTCCTTCCTTCCTTCCCATTTCTGCAAACTCCCCTCTACTCCCAGCTGCCTTGGCATGGTTTTTGGGTTTGTCTCCTAACTGCTGGTCTCTGCCTAGTTGGAAATGCATTGGAAACCTGCCGGCACCCAGAAAAGGGCAGACTGTAGCCTGAAGAGCTTGGCAGGAGCCCCAACAGCCAGCCCTGCCCTAGGCTTTTCCATGGACCCTCAGACCTCGGGAACAAAGGACAAGCATTCCTTTTGGGACAGTGTTCCTGTAAGCAAAGCCAGGTTGATTTCACATCAGCTCTGGCTTGAAAAAAAAAGTGCCTTTTGCTGCTTTGAAGAATCGAGTATGCAGTATGAAGCAGCCATGTGCTTTCATTTTCCTGGTCTTTCCTGGGCACTGTTCTCTCTCAGCAGGTGATTTCTTAATGTGAACATGCTAGAAGCCCCCCACTGTGTCCAGACTGACACATTCTCCTTGAACACCCACTGTGCAGGCAGCCACCAGGCCAGAGCACTTGAGACAGGCGTCTGCTGAGTTATACTAAGCACTTTAAAACCAAAACAAGCCCACAGTGGTGGGTCATTCTCCATGCCTAGGTCATTCACCCTGCCTAGGGTAAGTGCAATGTATCTGGATTAATTTGAAAGTGGCAGATTCATCAGGACAAAGGAAAATTCTCCCACGACTCAGAGATGGCAAGGCGGCAGACATTCCCAGTCTTCTCCCATGGCAAGTTTGTTCTCTTGTCCTCTGTGCAAATGGATGGCAGCAGTGTCTGTACCTCCAGCCACAAACCCTCAAGCCTGCTTGGACATGAGCAGAAGATGATGGCAAGAAGGGAGGAGGTGGTGCCAGGGTCCCGAAGCCATGACTCTGGATCCCAGGAAGCAGGTGATGCTTGTGCTGTGGCCTAAGGAGAAGAGTTTTTTCTGTGGTTTGCTCACACCAGGATTCTCCCCTGCCACTAAGAAGAAAGCATTATCCATTTCAGGTAATTTACTTGTTCTGTAAAGAATACATGTAAATATTTTGTACAGAGCCCTGTATGAAATAAAGAGCCATATGTGATACTAAAAAAAAGAAAATCAATAAGCGTAATAAACCATAAAAACAGAAGCAAAGACAAAAACCCCTTGATCATCTCAATAGATGCAGAAAAAGCCTTTGATAAGATCCAACACCATTTCATGATAAAAGCTCTAAGAAAACTAGGAGTAGAAGGAAAGTACCTCAACATTATAAAAGCTATATATGACAAACCTACAGCCAGCATTATACTTAACGGAGAAAAACTGAAACCATTCCCTCTAAAATCAGGAACTAGACAAGGATGCCCACTATCTCCACTCTTATTCAATATAGTACTGGAAGTCCTAGCCAGAGCAATTAGGCAAGAAGAAGGAATAAAAGGAATACAAATAGGTAAATAAACTGTCAAAATATCCCTATTTGCAGATGATATGATCCTATACTTTAAAGACCCAAAAAACTCTACTCAAAAGCTCCTAGACACCATCAATAGCAATAGCAAGATAGCAGGATACAAATTCAACATAGAAAACTCATTCGCATTCCTATACACTAATAATGAACAAACTGAGAAAGAATATATGAAAACGATTCCATTTACAATAGCATCAAAGAAAATCAAATACCTAGGTGTAAACTTAACAAAAGATGTGAAAGACCTCTACAAGGAAAACTATACACTTCTGAAGAAAGAGATTGAGGAAGACTATAGAAAGTGAAGAGATGTCCCATGCTCATGGATTGGTAGAATAAACAAGTAAAAATGTCTATACGCCCAAAAGTAATCTACATGTTTAATGCAATTCCCATCAAAATCCCAGTGACATTCATCAAAGAGACTAAAAAATCTACCGTTAAATTTATATGGAAACCAAGAGGCCACAAATAGCCAAGGCAATACTCAGTCAAAAGAACAACGCTGTAGGTATCACAATATCTAACTTCAAACTATATTACAAAGCAATAACAATAAAAACAGCATGGTACTGGCACAAAAACAGACATGAACACCAGTGGAACAGAATAGAGGACCTGGATATGAAGCCACAAAACTATAACCAATTTATCTTTCACAAAGGTGCTAAAAATATACAATGGAGAAAAGACAGCCTCTTCAACAAAAACTGCTGGGAAAACTGGTTAGCAGTCTGCAAAAAACTGAAACTAGATCCATGTTTATCACCCTATACCAATATTAACTCAAAATGGATCAAGGATCTTAATATCAGACTACAAACTCTAAAGTTGGTACAGGAAAGAGTAGGAAATACTCTGGAATTAGTAGGTATAGGTAAGAACTTTCTCAATGGAACCCCAGCAGCTCAGCAACTAAGAGATAGCATAGATAAATGGGACTTCATAAAACTAAAAAGCTTCTACTCAACAAAAGAAATGGTCTCTAAACTGAAGAGAACACCCACAGAGTGGGAGAAAATATTTGCCAGCTGTACATCAGACAAAGGACTGATAACTAGAATATAGAGGGAACTCAAAACACTAAATTCTCCCAAAATTAATGAACCAATAAAGAAATGGGCAAGTGAACTAAACAGAACTTTCTCAAAAGAAATTCAAAAGGCCAAAAAACACATGAAAAAATGCTCACCATCCCTAACAATAAAGGAAATGCAAATTAAAACCATACTAAGATTCCACCTCACCCCAGTTAGAATAGCCATCATTAGCAACACCACTAACAACAGGTTTTGGTGAGGATGTGGGGAAAAAGGAACCCTCTTACATTGCTGGTGGGAATGTAAAGTAGTACAACCACTCTGGAAAAAAATTTGGAGGCTACTTAAAAATCTAAACATTGATCTACCATTTGATCCAGCAATACCACTCTTGGGGATATACCCAAAAGACTGTGACACAGGTTACTCCAGAGGCCCCTGCACACCCATATTTATTGCAGCACTAGTCACAATAGCCAAGTTATGGAAACAGCCAAGATGCCCCACCACTGACGAATGGATTAAGAAAATGTGGTATTTATACACAATGGAATTTTATGCAGCCATGAAGAAGAATGAAATGTTATCATTTGCAGGAAAATGGATGGAACTGGAGAACATCATTCTGAGTGAGGTTAGCCTGATCCAAAAGACCAAAAATCGTATGTTCTCCCTCATATGCGGACACTAGATCAAGGTCAAACACAACAAGGGTATTGGACTTTGATCACATGATAAAAGCGAGAGTACACAATAAAGGTATGAGGATAGGTAAGGCACCCAAAAAACTAGATAGCATTTGTTGCCCTCAACGCAGAGAAACTAAAGCAGATACTTTAAAGCAACTGAGGCCAATAGGAAAAGGGGACCAGGAACTAGAGAAAAAGTTAGATCAAGAAGAATTAACCTAGAAGGTAACACACACGCACAGGAAATCAATGTGAGTCAACTCCCTGTATAGCTATCCTTATCTTAACTAGCAAAAACCTTGGTCCTTCCTATTATTGCTTATACTCTCTCTTCAACAAAATTAGAGATAAGGGCAAAATAGTTTCTGCCTGGTAGCAAGGGGTTGGAGGGGTAAGTGGGGGGCTAAGGGAGGGGACGGGGAGAAGCAGGGAGAAATGACCCAAACATTGTATGCACATATGAATATAATAAAAAAAGAAAAAAAAAGAATAAACCATTTCTTGCCCTAGAACAAACAAGTGGCAGACATGCTACAACCATTCAGCATCTCCCTCCTAAGAAGTTTTTCTACCAGTCTCTGTTTTTAGAGCCTGAAAGCAGATGAGCACCCAAGCCAATAACCTGGGTCTGTCTCCTCACTCTTGCATTTGGACAATTGTTGGGAAACCTTAAGAATCACAACTGAATCTGAGAGAGAAAGAGGCTCATATCCACTCATGTCAGAAACATGTTCACAGGATCCTTTGACATGATGATTGTCCAAAACCAGAGGAGAGTTGCTCAACTTTACTAAAATCATCTCTTCATCTGTAAGATTGGAACAGTAACAAAGATAAAATGAGATGATACATTCAATAAACATTCTTAAATGAGATGAAGCATGCAGAAGCATTTCACAATACATAATGGGCTATTTTTTTTAGTTTACTTATTCATTTATTCATATGTGTATACATTGTTTGGGTTATCTCTACCCCCTATCCTCTGTCCCCTCCCTCCTGCCCCACCCCCCTCACTTCCAGGCAGAACCTGTCATATGGGCTATTTTAAACATAAAAGTTGCATAAGAAATCTATTTTATCCACCTGGGAAGCATAAGAAAAATACAAATATACTAGCAAAAGTTATGGTCTCAAAATAGTGTCACTATAAGACATTCTTAAAAATTGTCCAAAAATAAAAAATAAAAACCAGGATCTTCAGGACAGCTTGATATTTTGTTTATGCAAAATATTAAGTAGTAAGAATGCCAGAATGCAGAAGCTTGCTCTCACCACTGCCTTCCCTGTGACACTCTTTTTGTGCCTCAACAGAAAGCCAGTCCTAATGAGGCATTCTCTACTCATCCCCCAGGAAGCTCCAGTTCTTTGCTCTTGGATGAGGGTGTATCCTGAATTCATAGACAAATATCACTCTCAAATTCATGGTTTGGATGGATCACAGTTGAATATAACAAAATATCAACTGATATTTAGACCTTTCTTGGTCTCAACTTTTAAAAGAAATATTGTTGATTAGTTTTATACATTTCAAGCTCTTATTTCCTTATTGAATAACTTTTGGTCAGTTTATATCAATCATTCAAGAAACAAATTCAATTATTTGTGAATGAATTCTCTTTTGTTTTCCAAATGTATTTCCCTTCTCAATCTCACACTAAAATTGGAGGTTGGCTGGCTGTCACTTTGATGGCAAACTGCCCGGCTTAACCAATTTGGGCAAAATCAAGAACAAATAATTTTGACCAAGATCTAATGGCTTTATATAACATTTGAAAGAAAAGTAAACTTGAAAGTCTTTGCCTGGGGTATCCATACTCATTCAAGACTGTTTGCAGTTGAGAGATGGAGCCAAAGGTAAAAACACAGGTCCAGGAAGCTGGGCAACTCCTTCGCTGTCTGTCCTATTTCCCAGAACCCGGAGTCTAAAGACTTTCAGGCACTTTGAAGGTATAGTCATCAAGTACAGGAACATATACAAATATTTTTATTTAACATGTTGTTATCTCTGTTTCTAAGGCAAATATTTAGACATATAGTACATGGGCCCCACAAATGTTAGAAGCAGAACTATTTGTGTTAGACTTAATTCTACCTTATCATTTTCTCAAACACATGTCTGTGTGAGTTCTGAAATGTTCAATTAAGTACTTCCAAGGACTCTTCTGACACCTTATTAAGAATGTCCACCTTGGGGATTATGATCCTCTAGATTCTTCCAAGAACAATATTCTCGGTGTCCCTGCTACCAGTGAGCTTAGAAGTGACTTATGTCACCAACTTTATCTGAAGCTTAAGGTGTTAAGTGAATGTGATAACCACTACACTACAGAAACTAAAGCTTAAGATGAATGCTCCTCTAGGATAAGGACAAGCAAGTCCCACCTCAAACAAAGATCTTAGGTAGCTTTAATAGATAACCAGGGCCCCCAAGGTGAAGGGTAGGATGAGGTTAGCTCCTTCTCCACAACTTTGCTGCTGGGTTATACTATATATGAATCTGTTTTCTGTGCAGACATTTATTTCTTTCACTTGTGAAAGCTGTAAAGTCTAAGGTTAAGGGCCATACCTGGCAAGGGCCTTTGTACTAGGTCATCCTATGTTAGAAAGACAAAAGAGTAGAAATACATGACAGAACAAGAAAAGGCCAAGTAGCTTTCATAACAAACCTGCTCTCACAACAACAGCCTACCTCTTGAGATAATAACATTAACACAATCAACCTTCATGAAATACTCACCTCATAAAGGACTCATCTCTCATTACTGTTGGTTTGAAGGAACATTCAAACCACAGCATAGTGAAAGCAAGCCTCAGAGCACATATCCCAACATTTATTAAATAAACATTTATAAGCTTATTACAAACATTTATAATGTGTTGCATAAACTCAGCGAATATTGCTTCAGGTTATCTGACCATGCCTCCAAAAATAAATCCTACACCTCTTGAAATAAATCCTAATACACACACACAAACTAATTCTGGTTTTCTGGAGACCTCTGATATTCTAATTCCCATCCCTCACTACCACCAGTTTTGCTGCTCCTGGGGAATCACTGTAACTCCAGCTGCACAAATGCTGTAGTCCCTGGACAGTCTAGACCACAGTGGGGTAAAAAGGATGGTTCTTTTCTTGGTCTACCCATTCCACCTGCTAAAAACAATCTACAAATGCAAGGAAAGTGGTCATTGCATATGAATGTATGTTTATTGCATATGAAAGTCAGGGCTTCTGTGAATGCAGCCACAGTATCATTTTCTCTCAGAAAAGTATGAAAGCCACATTCAGTCACCAACCTTGCCCCTCAACTGGGACATAATGGAAGGTGATTTCCTTTTAAAAATCATGCTGGTGAGGGATTCCAAGATGGCGGGTAGAGGGAGGAAGCAGAAAGCGAGCCTCCTGTAGTGAAATCTTGGAGAGACACTGGAGACACACTTTGCAGGCATAATCACTGAGGAGAGGCATAACTTTGACCTCTCCACACCTCCAGCTGGCGCAGAGAATCTCTACTTCACGTTAAACAGAGAAACAAGGAGGGCCCCCGGCTGCCAGTCACCGGCGCCCAGATGGCTTGGGAAGACACGGACCAGGTGAGCTTTGCAGTACCGCAGTACTCCCACAGACAAGCCTTGGCGAGAGCAGCATAACCCCCTGGACAGACTGACCTCCACCCGGGGAAAAAAGAGAAACTGAGTAATAAGCAATAAGAACAAATAAGACACACAGGAAAGAGGGTGGGGCGCACTGAGTGCCAAGATTGAGGGAAGGGAATCCTTCCTGGGACTGTAAATAAACAAGCTGGGCAGGCCGGAGAGGCTCTGGTGGGAGCGGAGGCGGGGCGTGCACCCACCAACCAGGAGCGGGAAAGCTGGTGAGAGTGGTGGAGGGAGGAAAACTCCACAGGATAGGAGGGAAGACTCACTTCCCACGTGAACTGTAAACAAACATGGTGGCTGGCAGGAGCAGCAGCACCGCCCAGTAATCAGGAGCAGGAAAGCGTGTGAAAGCGGAGGTGGGAGGAGAACTGCAAAGGAGGGGAGGAAGACCACCTCCCACATGAACTGTAAATAAACACGCAGGCCTGAGAATGCGGGTGCAGTGTCACCTTTCCCAGTGTGCTTGGAAAGGGGAAAGCTTGTAGCAGAGGCTCCCACACAGGAGAAATCTGAACAAACAAAGCCTGGAGGGCCAGGTGAGTGCTAAGCTCACCCCAGAGATCTGCATAAATAACGCCTCCAGCAACAGCAGGCTGACAGCAGCAGTCAGGCAAGCCACAGTTGCAGATACATTCTCATAACTCTCTCCAGACTCTTTTTTTTTTCTTTGTCTCCCTACCTTTGATGAGAGAACAACTGAATTACACCTGCAAGCTGAAAAACTTACTGAAACTGCATTGCATTTGAACTTGGGACACTTGGTGGGGTTTTTTTTGTGCGTGTGCGTGTAGTTTGTTCTACTTTATGGGTCCCCTTTGATGAAACAACTACAGAACAACATCTGAGGCACCATCTCCAGGACTGGAGACTGAGATGGACAAAGAAATTATTAAGACTGAAACTTCATTGCATTTGAACTTGGAGGTTTTTTGGTTTTTTTTAATTTTCTATTTCTTCATTTTATTTTAATACATTTTTATAAATAGATTTTTCTTTCATTTACTTATTTTTTATTTTTATTCTTACCTTTTTTTTTTACTTTTGATTTTCAATCCTGTCTCTGTCTCTCTAACGTCTGTTCAGCTTACTGTCAATTAGTACACTAAAACTCCCTGTTTATACCTTTGAAATCTTCTTGTCTGATACCTTGTTCTGTTTTCTCCCTCCAGTCTGTGTATTTGTTTTTCCCATTTCTTTAACTTCTTGCTTTCCATCTCAGCTCACCCTTCCATTCTAAATATTACCATTGTTATTATTACAAGCTAGAAAATACTTAATTGCACACAGTACAGGGACAGTAACAACACCAAACACAATGACAGGAAGACAGAAAAAAAAGGGAAACCAGTTTCCCCACAGCAAACAATTAGTACAGGAACCAGAGGGGAATGAAGAAAACAGGTACTCAGATCCAGACTCCAACAAAATGAAGATAAACTATGCCAAAGGACCCAATGAAGCCCACAAGAATAATTTAAAAGAAGACATACTATAGGTACTCAATGAGAATTTTATAGAGATGATACTGGCTATGGTCAACAAAAATGTACAGGAGACACTCAAGAACTTCCAAGACAACAAAAATACAGAATTTGAAAAAACAAAAGAAGAAATAAAGGAAACCATAGAAGCACTGTATAAACACCAAAGTGAAAGAGAGAACACGATGAATAAACAGATAAATGAACTCAGGACAAAAATAGACAACATTAAAGAGAAAACCAGCCAGGATATGGAAACTTCAGAAAAAAGAATGAAACAGAACTGCAAAACAAAATGGAAGGCCAATCCACCAGAACAGAACAAACAGAACACAGAATCTCAGAACTTGAAGATGAAATGGTAATTAAAGGAAAAACCGAAGAACTATTAATTAAACAACTCAAGACCTGTGAAAAGAAATTGCAAGAGCTCAACGACTCCATCAAAAGACCAAACTTGAGAATCATGGGCATCAAAGAAGGAGAAGAGGTGCAAGTGAGGGAATGCGTAATATATTTAACAAAATAATAATGGAAAATTTCCCAAATCTATAGAACGATATACCCATACAGATGAAAGAGTCCTCCAGGACACCAAACAGACCAGATCAAAATAGAACTACCCCACAACATATCATCATTAAAACAACAAGTTCAGAAACTAAGGAAAGAATATTGAAGGCTGTAAGAGAGAAAAAACAAGTAACATACAAAGATAAACCCATCAAAATCACAGCAGACTTCTCAACAGAAACATTAAAAGCAAGAAGAGCGTGGGGTGAGATCTTCCGGGCACTGAATGAAAATAACTTCAACCCCAGGATACTCTACCCAGCAAAACTATCATTCAAAATAGATGGAGCAATAAAAGTCTTCCATGATAAGCAGAAACTAAAACAATATGTGACCACAAAGCCACCACTACAAAGGATTCTTCAAGGGATTCTGCACACAGAAAGTGAAACCCAACTTAACCATGAAAAGACAGGCAGCACCAAACCACAGGAAAAGAAAAAGCAAGACAGTAGAGAGTAACCTCAACTTAGGTACACACAATCAAACCTTCAAACAAATAAGACAACTAAATGATAGGAATCACCACATACCTATCAGTACTAATGCTTAATGTTAATGGACTTAATTCAACCATCAAAAGGCACTGCTTGATGAAATGTTTTAAAAAGGAAGATCCAACAATTTGTTGCGTACAGGAGACCCATCTCACTGACAGAAATAAGCATAGGCTAAGGATGAAAGGCTGGAAGAAGATTTACCAAGCCAATGGTCCCCAAAAACAGGCATGAGTAGCAATACTTATCTCTGACAAAGTAGACTTCAAACCTACATTGATCAAACGAGATAAAGAAGGACATTCCATACTAATAAAAGGGGAAATAGACCAAAAGGAAATAATAATTATCAACCTGTAGTATGCACCCAATGTCAACACACCCAATTTCATCAAACATACCCTGAAAGACCTAAAAGCATATATAAATGCCAACACAGTGGTTGTGGGAGACTTTAACACCCCATTATCATCAATAGGTCATCCAAACAAAAAATCAATAAAGAAATCCAAGATCTAAAATATGCAATAGATCAAATGGACCTAGTAGATGTCCACAGAACATTTCATCCAACCTCTGCACAATATACATTCTTCTCAGCAGCCCATGGAACCTTCTCCAAAGTAGATCATATCCTAGGGCACAAAGCAAGTCTCAGCAAATATAAGAAAATAGAAATTATACCGTGCATACTATCTGATCACAATGCAGTAAAAGTAGAACTTAACAACAAAAGTAAAGACAAAAAATATGCAAACAGTTGGAAACTAAATAACACATTACTTAATGAAAAATGGATCATCGATGAAATAAAAGAGGAAATTAAAAAGTTCCTGGAAGCCAATGAAAATGAAAACACAACCTACCAGAACCTATGGGACACAGCTAAGGCAGTCCTGAGAGGAAAGTTTATAGACATGAGTGCATATATTAAAAAGACTGAAAGATCCCAAATCAATGACCTAATGATACATCTCAAACTCCTAGAAAAACAAGAACAAGCAAATCCCAAAACAAATAAAAGGAGAGAAATAATAAAAATAAGAGCTGAAATCAACGAAATAGAAACCAAAAAAAAACATACAAAGAGTTAATGAAACAAAAAGTTGGTTCTTTGAAAAAATAAACAAGATCGATAGACCCCTGGCAAACCTGACTAAAATGAGGAGAGAATAAACCCAAATTAATAGAATCAGGAATGCAAAAAGGGAGATAACAACAAACACCATGGAAGTCCAGGAAATCATCAGAGACTACTTTGAGAACCTATATTCAAATAAATTTGAAAATCTTAAAGAAATGGACAGATTTCTAGATACTTATGACCATCCAAAACTGAACCAAGAGGAAATTAATCACTTGAATTATCTATAACACAAAATGAAATTGAAGCAGCAATCAAGAGTCTCCCCAAAAAGAAAAGTCCAGGACCTGATGGATTTTCTGCTGAATTCTACCAGACCTTTAAAGAAGAACTGATACCAACCCTCCTTAAACTGTTCCATGAAATAGAAAGGGAAGGAAAACTGCCTAATACATTTTATGAAGCCAGTATTACACTTATCCCCAAACCAGGCAAAGACACCTCCAAAAAGGAGAACTATAAGCCAGTCTCCTTAATGAACATTGACACAAAAATTCTCAACAAAATAATGGCAAACCGAATTCAACAACACATCAAAAAGTTTATCCACCACGACCAAGTAGGCTTCATCCCAGGGATGCAAGGGTGGTTCAACATACGAAAATCAATAAATGTAATAAACCACATTAACAGAAGCAAAGACAAAAACCACTTGATCATCTCAATAGATGCAGAAAAAGCCTTTGATAAGATCCAACACCATTTCATGATAAAAGCTCTAAGAAAACTAGGAATAGAAGGAAAGTACCTCAACATTATAAAAGCTATATATGACAAACCTACAGCCAGCATTATACTTAACGGAGAAAAACTGAAACCATTCCCTCTAAAATCAGGAACCAGACAAGGATGCCCACTATCTCCACTCCTATTCAACATAGTACTGGAATTCCTAGCCAGAGCAATTAGGCAAGAAGAAGGAATAAAAGGAATACAAATAGGTAAAGAAACTGTCAAAATATCCCTATTTGCAGACGACATGATCCTATACCTTAAAGACCCAAAAAACTCTACTCAGAAGCTTCTAGACATCATCAATAGCTATAGCAAGGTAGCAGGATATCAAATCAACATAGAAAAATCATTAGCATTTCTATACACTAACAATGAGCAAACTGAAAAAGAATGTATGAAAACAATTCCATTTACAATAGCCTCAAAAAAAATCAAATACCTAGGTGTAAACATAACAAAAGATGTGAACGACCTCTAGAAGGAAAACTATAAACTTCTGAAGAAAGAGATCAAGGAAGACTATAGAAAGTGGAGAGATCTCCCACGCTCATGGATTGGTAGAATCAACATAGTAAAAATGTCTATACTCCCAAAAGTAATCTACATGTTTAATGCAATTCCCATCAAAATTCCAATGACATTCATTAAAGAGATCTAAAAATCTACCATGAAATTTATATGGAAACACAGGAAGCCACGAATAGCCAAGGCAATACTCAGTCAAAAGAACAATGCTGGAGGAATCACAATACCTGACTTCAAACTATATTACAAAGCAGTAACAATAAAAACAGCATGGTACTGGCACAAAAACAGACATGAACACCAGTGGAACAGAATAGAGGATCCAGATATGAAGCCACAAAACTATAACCAACTTGTTTTTGACAAAGGAGCTAAAAATATATGATGGAGAAATAGCAGCCTCTTCAACAAAAACTGCTGGGAAAACTGGTTAGCAGTCTGCAAAAAACTGAAACTAGATCCATGTATATCACCCTATACCAAGATTAACTCAAAATGGATCAAGGATCTTAATATCAGACCACAAACTCTAAAGTTGATACAGGAAAGAGTAGGAAATGCTCTGGAATTAGTAGGTATAGGTAAGAACTTTCTCAACGAAACCCCAGCAGCACAGCAACTAAGAGATAGCATAGATAAATGGGACCTCATAAAACTAAAAAGCTTCAGTTCATCAAAAGAAATGGTCTCTAAACTGAGTGAGAGAAAATATTTGCCAGCTATACATCAGACAAAGGACTGATAACCAGAATATATAGGGAACTTAAAAAACTAAATTCTCCCATGAACCAATAAAGAAATGGGAAGTGAACTAAACAGAACTTTCTCAAAAGAAGAAATTCAAATGGTCAAAAAACACAGGGGGGAGAAATGAACCAAGCCTTGTATGCACATATGAATAATAAAAGAAAAATGAAAAAAATTAAAAAATTAAAAAAAAACCACATGAAAAAATGCTCACCATCTCTAGCAATAAAGGAAATGCAAATTAAAACCACGCTAAGATTCCACCTCACCCCTGTTAGAATAGCCTTCATCAGCAACACCACCAACAACAGGTGTTGGCGAGGATGTGGGGAAAAAGGAACCCTCTTACACTGTTGGTGGGAATGTAAACTAGTACAACCACTCTGGAAAAAAATTTGGAGGCTACTTAAAAAGCTAGACATTGATCTACCATTTGATCCAGCAATACCACTCTTGGGGATATACCCAAAAGCCTGTGACACAGGTTACTCCAGAGGCACCTGCACACCCATGTTTATTGCGGCACTATTCACAATAGCCAAGTTATGGAAACAGCCAAGATGCCCCACCACTGACGAATGGATTAAGAAAATGTGGTATCTATACACAATGGAATTTTATGCAACCATGAAGAAGAACGAAATGTTATCATTCGCTGATAAATGGATGGAATTGGAGAACATCATTCTGAGTGAGGTTAGCCTGGCCCAAAAGACCAAAAATCGTATGTTCTCCCTCATATGTGGACATTAGATCAAGGGCAAACACAACAATGGGATTGGACTTTGAGCACATGATAAAAGCTTTAGCACACAAGGGAGGGGTGAGGATAGGTAAGACACCTAAAAACTTAGCTAGCATTTGTTGCCCTTAACGCAGAGAAACTAAAGCAGATACCTTAAAAGCAACTGAGGCCAATAGGAAAAGCGGACCAGGAAGTAGAGAAAAGGTGAGATCAAAAAGAATTAACCTAGAAGGTAACACACATGCACAGGAAATCAATGTGAGTCAACTCCCTGTGTAGCTATCCTTATCTCAACCAGCAAGAACCCTTGTTCCTTCCTATTATTGCTTATACTCTCTCTACAACAAAATTAGAAACAAGGGCAAAATAGTTTCTGCTGGGTATTGAGGGGATAGGGGAAGAGGGAGGGGGCGGAGTGGGTGGTAAGGGAGGACGTTTAGGCAGGGGGGAGAAATGACCCAAGCCTTGTATGCACATATGAATAATAAAAGAAAAATAAATAAAATAAATAAAAATCATGCTGGTGACATTGTATCAGAGCATAAAACAAGTATAATTTTTTTAAAAAAGTCATTCATCTGAGAAAATAACAAAGGTTAGTACACAGCAATAACTAAAGCTTTTTGAAGACTAGATACCTGACATCTATATGAGTCAGAATGTCACATTGTATTAACGATCATGTGCAAATATGTGTGTAAATAAAGCAATAAAAAGTTTTAAAAAAAACTTGCTATGCCACAGTGCCAGACTTAGGACACAAGACATGGAACTGACTGGCCTCACAGAACTCCAAACAGGGGAGAAGTGTTTTATCTGGTTCCACACACAACATGTAACTATCCATAACTGGAAAGTTCATGGAGTCTTAGTGCCTCATGTGATGAACTAGGACATAAAAGATTTTCCCAGGTACTGTTTTTTTGAAATGTAAATTGGTAATGTTGCTGACAGATTTGTTTTTTAATGACCTAAAACTAAGCTTCAAATCGTAGAGGCTAGAAGAGAAATACATCATTGCATCATCCAGCTCATTCACTGGAAGCCTGTGGCAATGTCTTTAGAGTTGTATAGCATTTTACCATTTAGCAAAACATTTTATATAAACTAATAAATTAATTCCTTTTACCTGTGCAAAAATCCTACGATGCCAAGCAAGTCGGTAATATCTTCATTTAACAATTAAGTAAACTAAAGCCGAGACTAATTAATGTGACTTGCCAACACTTATCCAACTAATACAGATTGTGTACAGTACAAGAAACCAAGGTAAACTGATTTTTAATCCTCTACCACTAATTAACTTATTCCTTATGACTGCATTTTCCTAAACTCAGTAAACCATTCAAAATTTTGCTCAATACAAAATCAGTAAATTAATAACTTCACTTGTAGGTGGTCAAATATTTGTTTAACAAAATGATAAACAAAATGTCTTCAAGGAAGACCAATTACACATTGTGATTGTAACTAAACTAGCAAAAGATGGTAGCGATATTTAGAAAATCTCCCACACAAACAAATAATCTTTTATAATTAGTATTTGTCAATTATGTATATAAATGACCCTGCTTGTAAATAACCCTGAGCCTTTGTCAGCTATGAATGGCTTTGTTTGAGCAAGTTGATGGTGCAAGTCATTCATCCAAATCTTTTGGGAACTGACACAAAATTAAAATCAATGGAGCTTGCACCTACAGTTTGACTATCTTAGAAGAGCTTCCTTCTCAGCTTACCTACTGCTAAAATTTAGCATACTTTCTCCCGGGTTGAACCTCCAGTTTTCTTTTAGTTACCATAAAAAAACAATCCCCATGGAAATTAATAGAATTTTAAAAATAAATGACCAATGCTCAGTTTTATAATGTTGAACACTGTTGGTATTTATACTCCTTAATGACCTTCATGACCTTCATGACCTTCATGACCTAGACAAGATAGCCACCCTACCCTACTCTCCAGCTCACTGCATCCACCCCAAAAGGAAAGTGCAAGGTCAGGAAGGCTAAAGCAGAAGAAAATTGGGATTTGTCAGCCATTAGAGGTCAAGAAGAGTGACTGCCGTGGTTAAATACAGCTTTCTTTGACTTTTCTAAAATTGGATATTCATCTAAGGTCTTCTACTTATTTCTGTGTTGTTAATGTGAAAAAAGACTTGTTATAATGGACTTATATTCTGCATACAATTGGAGGTGAAGATAAGGATTCCTTGAATCAAGAGGAGTAAAATTGCAAAATATAATCTATGGCATTTAATATCAAGCAAGATATGAAAAGCATTGGGGAAGAGAAAGGTAAGAATACCACTCAGCACAACTCAGCAGAATGTAAACAGGAGTAATAGTGATAGGCTAACAGAGTGGCAGGGTATGGAAGAAATTTTAAGAGTTGGAAAAATCAAACCCCAGTGTTATCGACAAAAAAGAAAAATGAGGTATCAAAGAGAAAAATCTCAAAGGGAAGCAATGGTAGTAATAAGAATAAAGCAGGGATTTAGAAGCAAGGAAAAATGGAGCTTAATTTCTGGAAAAATAAGATACTCCACTGATTAAAAAATTTCATCCTGGTTTTAAAATCTCAGCAAGTTCAGAGGTGGATGTTTTAAATTCATACCCTCAGTTTGACAAAGTGGCAAATTCCCGTGGACAATGTGTCAAAAATCCTTGTTTTTGTTCTTTATGTCCATTACCAAAGAACAGCCCACTTTGGCGATCATGGGTATCATATAAAGATGGACAGAGCATCCAACTCTCCCACCAATAAGTAAGTGCCCTTGGGTACTCATCTTGCCCAGAGCTATTTGCAAGGAACTGGGTTCCATTGCAAGATTCTCTCAAGGGAACTTTATCATCATACAGATTCTAAATATATTTCTAAAACTAAGTCCTGATGGATTTTAGAAATAACTGTGACTAGATCAACTCATCCCTAATCAATTTTGATAATCGTTGATAGAGGAAAAAAAGGTATGTTTGTGATTGTCGATTCTGTCAGCAAAATCTCTTTTCACCATTCTTTTTCTTTCCTTTTTTTTTTTGGTCAGTACCAAGGTTTGAACTTGAGACTTTGCCCTTGCTAGGCAAGTACTCTACCACTTGAGTTATAGCTCTAGCCCTTTTTGCTCTGGTTATTTTGGAGATTGGGCTCCCTTTTTGCCAAGGCCATCCTAGACCACAATCCCCCTATTTCAGGCTTCACACCATTGGGATGACAGTGTGCACCACCATGCCCAGATTTTTTCCATTGACATGGGATCTTGCAAACTTTTGACCTGGACTGACTTGGAACCACTATCCTCCCAAACTCAGTCTCCCCAGTAGCTAGGACTACAGGTATGATTCACCTGCCTTCTATTCCCACCATTTTAACCACTGTCCACCTTTGCTTGTCTTTGTCACTGCTAATGCCTTTCTTTCAGCACATTCTTTACATTCATTAGGGTGACCAAGGAAAGGCTGCAGGCATGCATTCTAGATTGAGGCAGGGATCTTCTATATCTACTTGCATCAGGGATAGGACAGTCTAGAATATCTAAGAAATTCTAATGATGCCAAAAACTCTAAACCTTATTGAAACCTTATAGTAAACTAAAGCCATGTTTATACTCCTGGAGCATTGAATATAAAATGAAATATTTGGAATGAAATCAGTATTTCCATGACTCAGAGTGACTAGTGGTGGAAAACAATAAAATACCTAAATGTGCCCAGATGTTAGCATTTCTTTAACTCTTGCTCTGAATTTATAAAATCTAATTACACTAAGCTTATGTGTCTTAGCATAATTTAGGTATTTTAATTATGTTTATTAAAAGCCAATATAAAAATATTCTGTAACCTTCTTTCTCTGTTGCTATTGCACATAAATTACTAATGCCTTTAATATCTCCCTTCCTTTCAAATATCAATTCCATATTAGACTCCCAATTCTCAATCCCCAAATTACTTTTGTAACTTTATAACGACTCACCCTGCTTCAGATCACTTTCCTTCAAATTGATTTTGTGTTCAGCCTCAATTTGGTCTTGCTATATCACTAGTTTACATACATCAATTTTCATATTCTAAAAAACAAGTCCTCAATGACTAAACCATTTCTACTCAACCAAATAATCTACGTATTTTGGTTCAGCATCCAAACATTCTCATGGAAATGGCATACTCCCCATTTTTCAGTTTTATTTCCCTCCTCCTTTCAACAGAGTTCTGCTCTAACTCATTACAAGTACTTGACAGTCCACAAATTGGTTGTGAACTTGGCTTGCTCTGTTTTTTCTATCCCATGCTCTTCCATCCTAGCAGCCATGTCATCCACACCTGGAGCATGGATTGAAGTCCTGGATAAGCATAAACTTAGACCTGACTTCTCTCATTGCCTCTGGCACCCTCCTTCTCTGCCTGACTTCCTGCAGACTCTGTTGCCTAAGTAGCTCATAGCCTTTCACCTTTGCTTTTTTTACCCAGTCTTCTGGTTCCTCTTACTTTCTCTTGTCACTGTGGTTTGTTTTCCATGCCACAACTCTATTAAAACAACCCCATATCCTTCTCTAGACTTTTTGCTCAGAGGTGTTTACCTCCTTCCTTACCTCCCCATGACTTCTCCTAGCTACTCAATTGTCCTTGGATGTGATGCTTTTGACCTCTCATAGAAATCGCTATTATTATTTTTTTCATGAAAGGTAACAGTAACGTTTATTAGGAAAGGGATACACTTTCAATAGACTGAGAGGGATTGTCTCTAAAGTGAGAGCAAGAACAACGAGGAATAGCTATTATTGAAGCTTAGATTCTCAGGTATCACCCATTAACCTCTCTTTAGGCAGGCCAGATCACTGAGGCTTGAGACTGAAATCTTCCCGGGTCGTGCCTGCCATCTAGTGGTGAGAGATATAAGTACACAGGCTGGGCTCAAAAACACACCTAAGGATCAAACCATTTTGTTCCCTTCCTGAAAAACAAGGTACCTTAAATGCTGGTATGTGCACATACTTTGGTCAATCCGCTCAAAAAGGAATTGTCTTGACTCTGCAATCCTATAGGTCTGCTCAAATCCTGTTCCCGACGGAGGGATTTGGGTACCTGCTTCATAACCCATCTTATACAAACCCTCTATCTTGCAGAGCATTTAGCCATACGCTTTTTCACAAGCACTTAATAAATGTTCTAGAAAATTGAAAATCTAGCTTTTCAAACCACTGATCTATAATTAACTTAAAGGCAGCCTATCTTAATTGCAAGTCAACTGCTGTAACCCTCTGCTCACCAATAGATTAAACTCCAAAAGGCTGTTTTTAGAACTTTGCATTTTATGAGAAATTTGAGCTTGCAGGTTCCAAGTGTATTTCCACTAAGTAAGAGTGGGAAGGAATCCTTGTAAATTTTGAAAGAAGGCATGTTCCATTTGTCTTTGTGGACCTATATTCTATAGAAAGCCTCCTTCCTTCCTTCCTTCCTTCCTCCCTTCCTTCCTTCCTTCCTTCCTTCCTTCCTTCCTCTTTATCTTCTCTCTCTCTTTCTCTCCTGTCTCCTTTCTCTTTCTCTTTCTTCTTTCTTTCAGTGACATTGAATGTGCCCTTTGTCTTGATTGTTCTCTGTTTGCCTCCCTGCCCCTCTGACCTACCATCCCTATCCCATCTTCTCTTCCCCACTCTGTGACCAGAAGCCTAATCTGTCTTGGCTGCTCCTCTGGGCTCCCTGAACTCTGGCTTCCTGATGGGTTGAGCCCATGAGAGGAATGAGGAGATAAGGAATAAAAGGGTGCTGTGAATTGTTTGTATGTGTCCCATCAAAATCCAGTGAAAGCGTCACCTCCAGTGTGATTGTATTTAGAGAAAAGAAATAGTTAAGGTAAGAGGTAATAAGGGTAGGGCTCCCTGTGCAAGTATCAACTCAAACTTGATTAAGGACCTTAATATCAGACCTGAAACCTTGAAGCTAGTATAGGAAAAAGCAGGGAATACTGGAAGCAACAGGCATAGGCAAGGACTTCCTCAGTAGAACTCAAGCAGCTCAGTAACTAAGAGAAAGGATGGACAAATGGAACTACTTGAAATTAAAAAGCTTCTACACAATAAAAGAAATGGTTTCTAAATTGAAGAGGTTTCTAAATTCCCACAGAATGGAAGAAAATCTTTGCTAGCTATACATCAGACAAAGGACTGACCACCAGAATATACAGGGATTTCAAAAAACTAAACTCCCCCAAAATCAATGACCCAATAAAGAAATGGGCAACTGAATTGAACAGAACTTTTTCAAAGGAAGAAGTCCAAATGGCTAAAAAAACACATTAAAAAAATGCCCACCATCCCTGGCCATAAAGGAAATGCAAATCAAAACCACACTAAGATTCCACCCCATTCCCGTTAGAATAGTTATCATCAAGAACACTACCACCAACAAATATTGGTGAGAATTAGTGGTGGGGAAGGGAATGTACTAGATTGCATTGCCACCATACACTGCTGGTGGGAATATAAGCTAGTACAACCACTGTGCAAAACAGTATGGAAGGTCCTTTAAAAAACTAGAAGTAGATCTGTTATACAATCCAGCAATACTACTCCTAGGGATATACCCAAAGGAATGCGACTCAGGTTACTCCAGAGGCACCTGCACACCCATGTTTACTGCAGCACTATTCACAATAGCTAAGCTATGGAAACAACCAAGATGCCCCACGACTGACAAATGGATTAGGAAAATGTGGTATTTATGCACAATGGAATTTTACTTAGCCACAAAGAAAAATGAAATTTTGTTTTTTGCAGGTAAATGGATGGAACTGGAGAACATCATCTTTAAGTGAAGTTAGCCAGGCTCAGAAGGCCAAAAGCCGCACAATGTCCCTCACATGTGGATTGTAGACCTAAAACAAATACAGCAATATTATGGGGCACAGGTCACACTAAGGTGAGGCTGTGCAAGGGAAGGATAGGGCCAGGGAGGGAAATCAAAAACTTGAATGTGGTTGATGTGCTCACTGTACAGGAATGAATATAGAAATTTTAAACTGGCCAGGGCCACCATGAGAAGTGGACTAGGGAGGAGTGAAGAGGACTGGAAGAGGAGAATCAATTGGAGCTGTAGTACACATATGCATGGGAACAACACAAGGAAGCTCCCTGTGTAGCTATCTTTATCTCAAACTTGCAAAACGTCATGTTTCTCGTTTTATCTTTTATGTTTTTTCTTCTACAAAATCAGAGAATAGAAGAGCAGAACAAGTTCTGTGGGGGGGCAGGGGGAAACACAGTTGGCATCAGTGGGGGGGGAAGTGGCAGGGAAAGGGACAAGAGGATGAATATGGTACAAACAATGTATACACGTGTATGTAAATGCAAAAATGATATCTGTTCCAGGAATCACGGGAGGGTGGTGGGGGGAGAGAAGTGGAGGGGGTGAAATTCAAGTATGATATATTTGATACAATGTTAGAACTTTATAAATGCTACAATGTACCCACACCCAGCACAACAATAAAAATAATGAAAACAATCTATTAACTGAAAAAAGGTGGGGCTCTAATCCAATAAGATTTGTGACCTTATAAGAAAAATAAGATCTCTCTCTCCCTCTCTCCCAGCCCCCTTCCCCCTCCCCCCTCTCCTCTCCCCCTTCCCTGTACTTCCTTCTCTTCCTGCACATGCTCAAAGGAAATGCCATGAAAGGACAATGTAACCCTCTGCAAGCTAGGAACCCTTCCCTAAAGCTGAATCCTTCTAGGCCTCAATTTTGAACTTCTGTCATCCAAAACATGAAAAAATAAACTTCCTTTGTTTAGGCCACCCACTGTGCAGCTTTGGGTATGGAAGTCAAGCAAACTGAGACAGGAGGTCAGATTACACACTGTCCTTTCTCCAGGATTCCTCTAAGTCTGCAGCTCTGAATGAGCTCTGGTAACACTGCTTCCTCCAAGGCACTTGCAGGCCTAGGAGTGATAACTGCTTCCTGCTGATGCTGGTCTCTGTACCTCCTCTTCTTCATGGTTCCTCATACTCATCCACATATCTGTGAAGAGTTCCATCATTGAATAATTTTCATTAAATCTTTGGCGTGTGCCTTCTGTTTCCTTCTGGATAAGGGAGTTGGCACACTTTTTCAGTAAAGGGCTAGAGAGCAACTATTCAAGCTTTGTCAGCCATATTGTCTTGGCTACATTTATTCAACTGCCACTATAGCACAAAAGCAGCCAGAGAGTTTTGTAGGTGAATGAGCATGTCTGTGTTCCAATAAAACTTTATTTACAAAGACAGATAGTAAGGACCATCTTCCAACCCCTGTTCAGCCCTGACTGATGTACATACACTTATCTATTGATACACTATAGAAGGTGCTTCAAACCCACAAAATCATCTTGTTTTCCTGATTTATAGTACTTTGTTATGCTTAAAATTCTGAAACCAATCCCTGGCCTCATCTTGAATGAATATTGGCTAAATACTCATCAACATTATTAATGATACTCTGGATGAGTCAAACCAAGATTGCAAGAGCATTTATTTTGCAAATCACTTCTCTTTATTTCTTGCTATTTACTATTGGTTACAATAAGCACTACAGCTTTCATCTCTTGCATGATTTGCTCTTTGACCTTCAGAATCATCCTTAAGGTCAAACAGTGCTCTCATATGTGTGGACAATCAGAGGTAGATTGATCATGAAACTAATAACTTTCTAAGGCCCTCATCTGCACCCACTTTTCATGGTCCTGAGAGAAGTGCAGAAATGCTGTATGTTTCTGTAAAATGTGCAAAACTAAAATACCTTAACCTTAAGAGTGTGAAGATTCTGTGTTTTTCCACTCCAACCCATTTCATTCCCCATCACCTAAGGAAGTAGCCATGAGAATTTGGGGTTAGGAGAGGAAATTGAGTTGGGCACACATTTAGGTAGGATGATTTCATATGATATATTTAAATGTTCTATGATCATTAGTTCCATGGTTTGAATATTCCCTCCAAAATTCACATTGAAATTTAATTGTCATTTTAACAATATTAAGAGGTGACCCCTTTAAAAGGTGATTTGGTCATGAGGGCTCTGTTCTCATAAATAGACTAATGCCATTATCCTGGGAGAGTGTTGGTTATTGTGAAAGTGGATTTATTACAAAAGTGAATTAACCTGATCTTTCTCCTCAGCCTCATGTCTGTTTGTTTGCCCTTCTGCCATGTTATCATGCAGAATAGGGACCTTCTCCAGACACTGGTGCTATGCTCTTGGACTTCCCAACATCCCAAACTGTGAGAAATAAATTTCCCTTCTTACAAATTACCCACTCTTTAGAATTCTGCAATAGGAGTAGCAAATGCACTAAAACAATTTGTGAGTATAATTAAGTTACTTCAGGCTGTCTCTCATTTTAGAATAGTTTTTGGTAATACACTTGCACCTCCCCATCTCAAAATACTTAACTTAGGGCTGGGATATCGCCCTGCGGTAGAGTGCATGCTTAGCAGACATGAAGCCCTAGGTTTAGTTCCCAACACCACCAAAAAGAAAACAGAAAACTCAACTTAATCAAAAAATACAAAGTCCCTTTTGTCATGTAGGGTATCCCACTCAGAGTACTGGGGGATTAGAACATGGCATTTCTGGAAGCTTATTGCTCTGCACTGCAGAGTCCTGTAAAAAGGGCTGGCCAATTTCAACAGAGACAGAGATGGTGTCATAGTTGGCTACAGCTGCCATAACAAAGTGCCACAGATCACATGGCTTAAACAACAGAAATGCATCAGCCAACAGCTAATGCAGTATGTTGGCAGGGCTGGTTTCTTCTAAGAGTTATAGGGGAAGGATCTGTTCCAGGCCTCTCTCCTTAGTTTGTAGATGGTGTCTCTTCATAGTCCTCTTTATATCATCTTTCCTCTGTCCTCATTATCTGTCTCTGTATCTAAATCTCACCTTTTTATAAAAAAGAAATGTTCATGCTGGATCAGGACTCATCCTGATAAACTCATTTTATCTTGACTACCTCTATAAAGATCCTCTCTTCAAATAAGATCACGTTCTGAGATACTTAGGTTAAGATTTCAACACGTGAACTTGTGGTGAACAGAATTCAGACCATAATACATGGAAAGAAAATAGCAGATTTGAAAATAACATGAAAAATATGATATGCATGTCTTACGATGGTAGGACTTCTAAGCTAACTTTGTGTCATATAATGACATAACCTGAGATTAACTTTTAATGAGAAAAGGTTTATTTTGACTCACAGTATTAGGAGCTTCAGTCCATGATCCATTGGCCCCATTTCTTTGGATTTGTGGCAAGGCAGCATACCATGTGGCAGAGTGTAATCAACTCAAAAAGAGAAAGAGAAGGGACCTGGGTCCCTCAATCCCCTTCAAGGCCACACTCCCAATGACTTAAGGACCCCTCACTAGGCCCCACCTCCTAAATGTTCTACTGCTTCCCAAAAACACCACCCCAAGTTGAAGGACCAAGCTTTCAATACATGGACCTTTAGGGGCCATTCAAATCTAACCTATAACAGGAGAAGTAAGGGAGAAGACAGGTTGGACAGTTATGGCAACAAAAAATAAGAAATGCAGGAAAATAAATAAGTTTGAGGAATTAAGAGGTAGAGATGGTGAGATTCAGTTATAGTCTCAATGTTTGTATTCCTTCAAAATCTATGTGTGGAAGCCCTAACATCCAAAGAGATGGTATTTGAAGATGAGGCCTTTGGAAGGTAAAGTTAGAATATCTCACAAAGGTAGGGCCCTTAGGGTAAGATTTATGGACTTTTAAAAAGAGAAGGAAAGATCTTTCTCTTTCTCTCTGTCTGTCTCTCTCTCTGTGTCTCTCTCTCTCTCTCTCTCTCTCTCTCTCTCTCTCTCTCTCTCTCTCTCTCTCTCTCTCTCTTTCTCATTAGAAAGAGCCCTCACTCCCCCACATCTGGCTTTAACCTTGATCTTGATCTTGAACTTTCCAGCTTCCAAAAATGTGAGAAATAAATGTTTGTTGTTTAAGCCACACAGACTGTGGTGTCCTGTTCTAGGAGCCCAAGATGACTGAGACATATATCTTAAATATTTTGTATTTGAGGTACCTTTGGGAAGGCCAGATGGAAAAGCAGGTTTTGGATAGAGGAATTTCAACTTAAAGGAAGAGCTGGTGGTGTGAAAATTATAACTTTATCAGGGGTTGAATAATGTTGTGAGAGCAACACAGTGGACTCAGCTCATGGCAGTCTGTTCTCACGCAGACTCTGCACATCACTCTGGTCTAATTCAATCCTGCAGGAGACTCGGCGAGCAAGTGCTGCTCAGTCTGCAGCTGAGCCCTGTGTCAAGAGATTGCTCTTTTCTTGTAATGACTTATCCAGCCCTAAAAGTTTTGGCTGTAAAGGAATTGTTACTAGGAGGAGAGCTAGTTGAAAGATTATTCTTTGGAGATAATAAGAACATTCTTTCTACAAATTTGAATTATTTTCTAAAGGGTAGTATATCATAATGGCCAACAACCCAGATGGTGGACGCAACATGGTTTCAATTTTGTCACTCAACTTACTTTTTTTATGGTAATGAGGTTTGAACTCAGGGTCTCATGCTTGCTCTTTACCATTTGAGCCACTCCACTAGTTTCCAACTTACTTTTTAAAATAATCTTGGAGAAGTTATTTAGCTCTGAATTTAATTTCTTTATCTAATACATCCAAATAAGTTGGTATATACTTAATACTTAATAGAATGTTAGCTATTGTTATTGTCCATTTTAAACATCTCCTGCAGGATAAATTTTAAATACATATTCATATTTTCTTGCTTTTGCATAAAGAAACTGGAAGTATATATAGGAGACTCATAAAAGTGGTCTCCTGTGAAAATGGGGAATGGAGGGTAACAGGTTAAAGGTAAAAATTCTCAAGGAACACTTACATATCTACACATATACAACATACAAACATGAACTGTGAGAACAGCTAGAGATTTGTACCAACTCTAGATTTTCCTCTTTAAATTGCTTCTTCCTGTTCTCTTTCAATTTACTATAAGACAGCCCTAGGGCTGCCCCTGTTGAGGGCACACAGCTTCCACAATAATGGCTTTCATTACAGGCATGGCTGTAATCCCCACTACAGTCCCATGGGTAGGCATGCCATGAGGAAACCAAGTCACAGAGAGTTCAAGATTCTGAAGCCTCATAATGGCTGAGCCAGGATGACTACCAGCCTGGCCCTAGAACCTTAATCAACTGCTCTGTGTTTCCCTAGCTGAACTCCAGGCATTGGGAGTGGGGCTCTTGCCTCACTTATTTGCTTTGGCCACCTTTGCTCACCAACAGAGGTACAAAATTTATGGCTTGATACTAGAGGGGTGGGTCTTGAAGGTCCATAGTTTGTTTCTTTTTGTTTCTGTTTGGTTTGGTTTGGTTTGGTAGTAGTGGGGTTTGAACTCAGGGCCTTGAATCAGGCTCCCAGCCTTTTTCCTTTAGTTAGTTTTTGAATAGGGTTTCGTGTTTTTGCCTGGGCTGGCCTGAACCACAATCATATTTATATCTCCCAGTTAGCTGATGACAGGTGCATGTCATTATGAACAACTTATTGAAAAGGGCTCTCTGCTAACTTTTTGCCCAGGACGGCCTTAAACTGATCCTCCTAATCTATGCCTCCTGAGTAGCTGGGATTACAGATGTGAGCTACAATAACCAGGCCCCATAGTTTATTTTTAGCCTCTGGGTGTCTTTCCTGGAATGGAATTAAAATCCCTGTATAAAAACAAATAGTATCTGAACATTCCCTCTGCTCATCTCCCTCAGGGACCTGTCCAAGCTTCAGAGTGCTGATGCCCCTGACAGTGATACTTCTTCACCTCTAGAATTGAGCTACTCACAGACCATCTAGGTGACATGTCAGACATGTTTAAAAGACTCAGGTAAAGATGGTTTTCACCTAATCCTTTGCCAGAACATTTGAGTGTCCCCCTCTCTTACCAAACTTAGATTTGTAAGTGGAGAAGGCTGGGGAATGCCAAACGTGTGGCGCTGGTCCTCCTCCTTGGGCAGCGTGCACTGTGGTCACCCTAACCACATTACCTAGGCACTTACACTTCCTCCAGTGCTTTACCAACTCTGAACTGCCAGCACCTGCAATTTTTGAGGGCAAAATTGAAGGAAGCTTCACCCCTGGGAGGTGCTACCATGAAAAGGAGACAGACAGACGGTGAGATCACTCTGAGACATGCATTTGCTTTTCTAGAGAACCCCCCCCCCAGCAGAATTACATTCCATTTGCCTTCTTTGATTATACACCCTTTCTGAGCTTCCTTCTCTTCCCTTTCTAAATCCTCCAGTCTCCGGCTGTTGTTTGCCAAGACTGCCTCCCAAATAAATGTCTTGTAATCAAATTCTATCTCAGGGTTTATTTCTTAGGAAACACAAACTAAGACATTCTTTCTAGTCCAAGCAAACTCAAAAAGCTGTTACCAGCTCCAACATCTACCCTATCCAACCCCCAAGTGATGAATGTGGTGTACCTAGTCCATGTCTAATATGTAGCAGAAGCTCAAAACTATAGTTGGATTAGAGTTCACACACATTGCATCCCCTTGTGAACCTGAATGTTACAGAAATTCATTACAGAATGAAAACTTCTCACTTTTGGGCATTCTTTTTGTGGTTATTACTGCAAAAAGAAACACAGGTTTGGTTTTGTTTGGCTTTTTAAAACTAAAGAAATCTTGGCATACACCCTGGTGCTTTTTAAAACAGAAAAGGATACAAACACATTAGATCATTTGCCTGACCAGCATTTGAGTCAATGGGACAGAGAGGAAAATTCAGTACATGTCAAGGTCAGATGGTTAGATCAGATTTCCATGCTTGTCTCTCCCGGCTACCTCTGCACAAATTCACAAGATGTAGAAGAGGCTTAAAGTAGGTTGCTTATGTGGCTGAGTAAGCTCCAGACATCAGCATCAGCAGAGCTCACTCTGTCTCAGCACTTCAGGGTCCAAATAAAATAATTCATAGGGATTTCAGTTCAGAGACTACTCGTGAGCATCATAGTGACTCTGAAAGAATGAGTCTGCAAGAAACTCTATAGAGCATAGATTTGGAACTTAAAAAGAGAAATGGTATAATACAGCAACAAAATGAATCAAGAGAAATTTGGTGTCCTCCCTAAAAGGCAGAAGGAAATAGGAAAATAGTGGGGTTTTTTTATTCTACACCATTTGATTTCAATTGACCATGAGACATACCATCCTAAATTTTTCCAGTTCTGCACATTTTCAAGGCACTCTTGAGTCCATTATCACATTTATTCTGACACTCTGTCCTCTGCTGGCATGTCTGAATCATGTCTTTTGCTGGCTGAGGAAACTGAGTCTCTGTGAGTTGAATGACTCCATTCACAGACAGCATGGTAGCATCCACAGCCTTGAACTCCCACTTGTTTATTTACCATGGTCACAGTCCCTCCTTATCCACAAGGTCCCAAGACCCCCAGTGGATGCCTTCAATCTGGGATAGGACTGAGCCCTACATATACAATAGTTCTTCCTATGCGTACCTATAGTAAAGTTTAATACAGAAATTAGGTACAGTATGAAACAATAATAATAAAAGAGAACAATTACAGAAATATATAATAAGTTGTTTAGATGTTGTCATATATATCATATTTGTATAAGGATAAGATATACAAAGATAGATAGATAGACAGATAGACAAATAGATGGATAGATAGATCTTATACAAATACTGCATATGGTTTCAGACCATAGTTGAACATAGGTAACTGAAGCTGCAGAAAGGGAAACTGTGGGTAAGGAGGAAGGAACATACTGTGTGTGGATTAAAAATATGATTTTAGAGCAGACAGATTTGTTCCTGTGGAGTTTAGATGTGAAAGGAGCATTCAAGGCAAGAAGATGTAGTTCCTCAGCAGTATAAATACAACCTTTAGCTTCTACCCCATATCAGCTGCCCAGCATGACCTCTGCCACCTCCTCTTCCAAGATATTAGATGCAGGAGCCCTTTACTCTACTGCAACTTCCACTGACGTGAAAGGGCTCTTGGCTGGCTCTCTAATCTCCTTCACCCCACTCCAGCATCCACGTTATGGCCTTTTGGCCTTCCTACATGCTCTTTGACAGTACTAAGGTGGCCTCTATTGTCTGGCTCCACCCCAGACCCATGTTGTATCCATCTCTAACCTAGACCTCTTCTATGGGCCATTCCTACTCTGGGGATGCTATGCCTCCTCTCTTCTCCTCTCTAGCTGCCTCTTGACTTCTTATTTCCTCAAGTCCAGTGGCCTCCAGTTTCCAGGTTCTCCCTCAACAGTATGCTCATAATACTCTACTAAGGGGAAATATATGGGTTGAATGGTTGATCTAGCTCAGGAACCTAAATTAATTCATTTTCACAACAATTTTAAGGCTTTTTATTAACATATAATACCCATGCAATAAAGTGCATATATCCTCATTGCAAAGCTCAGTGGGTGTTCCCAAACTGAACACAGCATGTTCAGCAGTCACAGAAAAGCAAGTAAAACAAACAAACAAACAAACAAACAAACAAAAACAAGATACAATATTACCAGGCCCAGAAGATCCTGCAATTTCAGTAGTCTGCCCCCTCCACAAGGCTTGGCACCATGCTTTCAGCAGATTGACTAATTTTCCCTGTTTCCAAACTTCAGAGAAGTGGAATAATTTGTTACGTACATCTGCAGTTTTCAATTATTTTCTTCAACATCATTTTGTAAGATTCAGACATCTCATTGTGCATAGTTATTATACATTTTTACATTCAATATCTATATTCCATCTAATGAATACCCCACAATTTTTATTCATCACTGTTGGTGGATATTTAAATAATTTCGAGCTATTAAGGATAGAGCTAGTATAGACATTTTAGAGCATTTTTATCATCTGTGACACACATACTCAGTTTTAGTCAATATTGCCAGTTTTCCAAAGTAGTTGCACCAATTTTTACTGCCATCAGCTGTACATAAGGGTTCTAATTATTCCGCATTTACGCACACTTTATAATCCCCATTTCAATCATTCTTATGAGTGAGTAGTGAGTAACCTCATTTTAAAATAAGGAAAATTAAATATGGTAGGATAAACCAGCTTGTCCTCAAATCCCAGCAAAGGAAGTCCTTAAATGAGCTCTGTCTGCTCAGAATTACTGCTCCTTTTGCAATGGAGTCCCTCCCCTTTTTTCTCTAAAAGTTTTATTAATACTCTCTTCTGTAATTATACATTCATTTCAATCAGAAATGATTAAAACCATAAAGATGAACCAAGTATCGAGTTGACATCAATAACATAGGCTTTAGCACCTATGTCTAACTAATCTTATTAACCATAATTCTTGGTGCCTCAGTTTCCCCACCTGTAAGAATTGGGATGGGAATGGAATCCAGATTCTACTGATGTTACAGAAACTGAAATAGTTCATGTAAAGGGCTCAGCACACTGTCTGGTAAATGATTTTCATTCAATAAATTAGAGAAAAAGACACTATACTTCGATTCTTTTAGATACCACCACTTCTTATATCCAGACAAATACAGTCAGCAGAGTTAGGATGGCTCTGATTCTAAAGTAAAGCTCAAGGATTCCTCATTTTCATGAATATAAAAATTAGTGTTCATTAGTAGCAACTCTGTAACTTAGCAACAGACACCATTCACTATGCTGTTTTCTACTCCCCATGGAATAGCAGTAGGTTTTCACTCACTCACTATCAAAAAGACAGTGCTAATGCATTGGTGAGAAGAAATAGTTCTTCTACATCAATTATTCATATTTGGCATCTCTTGCATTCAACGGAGAACCTAGGGATATACCATGTTTCACTATATTTTAATTGCTCTGACTCAGACCTTTTATCTTTCACTGGTGGTTTCAGAAGTCCATAAGACTCCAGAGTTCTGTGTCCATGAAGGGCTGGTTGAGGAAAATAAGTTCACAGTAGCTTTGGAATGAGAAGCTGTAAGTAATGGATTCTCTGCAAGCATTAGTCTGTCTCTCTGACTTCAAAAGTCCTGGATTTGTAGGACTCCACACAGGCTTTTTGGTTTATATTTGCTCTTATTTATCACTTGGAGAACTTGCATGCAAGTATGCAGAATGAAGGTGAAATTGTACATCCCAGGTTTTAAGGCATTGTGCCTTTTTCAAATATCCTATCCTAAAAAAAAAAAAAAAAAACACATTGTGCCACCATCTTGTTTTAGAAAATACAGAAAGCATCTGAAGTCAACCAGAAATAATAATGGATGATAATATGTTAAGGGCAAAGTAAGCTTCATGGACATCATGAACAACAATTGCTTGATGATAACTGTTTTAAGCACTGCCTAGAGGTGCCAAGACTAATAGAAAGCTCTCACACAGCATATGTGGTATTGTGTATCTCTGAAGCTCTAACTTTTAACCAATCTCTCTCTCTCTCTCTCTCTCTCTCTCTCTCTCTCTCTCTCTCTCTCTCTCTCTCTCCTATATGCAAATCACCAGTGAAAGAAATACAACAGTCCACTGAGGCCCCTGAGCTTCTGCCCAGCCTAACAGATGAAAGTCAAAGAACAGGTGGTTCCTGAGCTTCTGTGGCCTCCTAGGTTCCTCACCCCATGTGGGCAGCAATAATCCTTATTGTGAATAATCAATAATTCACCTTAGAGAATACCTAGCAGTGCACTGAGCTCACACATATTCTTAGCATCCTGCTTCATCAGGAGTTGCTATGACTAGATATGGCTTGAGTGTGTCTTCCAAGGGTTCGTGTGTCAGTAGCTTGGCCCACAACATAGTGATGTTAAAGATGGAGGCATCTTTAAGACACAGGACCTAGTGGGAAGTCATTATTGTCCCTTCCCCAGTCTCTTTCTGGCTTCCTGTCTGCCATGTGATCACTCTCTCCCTCCCACCATGATGCCATCTGCTGCAATGGGACCCAGCCAAGGGGGCCCACACCAGAGGCTTTTGAAGGATTTTCAACCTTCAAAGCCATAAGTTCAATAAATCTCTTTATCAACTATCCAGCCTTGGGTATTTCCATATAGCAAGAAAAAAAGACTAATGTAAGAGGCCACAGAGAAAACAGCCTTCACTCAAGTACTAAAGTACCATGTCAGCTGCCTTCAAACCTGGGCCATATTCTGTGGGTCCAGTTGAGCCTCCACTGGCTCTGGTTCTGCCTCTTTGCAATGACAACTAACATTTGTCCCTTGGAAAGCAATTTGATATATAGAAAGAATCCTCCAGAAGCCAGGAATTTCTGTTGAAACAAAATACCAACAGAAGTAACAACACCCATAAAGACAATAACAGTAACTAATCATTGTCAGGCAAATTTCCTGTATTGTGTAATTCACTCTTCCCAACACCCCAGGAGGTAGATTCTAACAGAATTCTCTTCTTACATGTGAAGAAACTGAGGATTAGCAAGATTCCTAGCTTGTAAACTGCAGGCCTGCCACAGGCTTCATGTACCATCTTATAACACTCATTCAGCACCAGCAAGACATAGACCTGCCTGCCACCCTAATGTGTCACTTTAACGTCTTAAGGTCTCAGTTTTCTATCTGTAAATTGGAGAAGCTGAATATAGTTTTTTCTCATGTTGTGCTCACTCTAAAATTTTATAACATTGCCTAATAATGGGGGCGAAGGGTCAAGAAAGGGAGGGCAGCAACCCAGGAGTTTGTAATTTCAGAATGTGGTCACCAGGTGACAGCATTGTGCTTCATTTTGATCTAGTTCCCAAAGACTTACCTGGCCCCAAGTAAGGAAATTAATTGCTTTCTGCCCAGCAAAGTTACCCAAAATGCAGGTGAAATAGATCTTGAAGCAAAGCAATACAACCTCATACCTTTCTCCTTTGCTTTGAAGTAATTTTATGGTTCTAATTTTAAACAACTTGAATTCAGTCATTCTGGGGGAAAAGGTCAGAACTTCTCTGACTTCCCTACACTTCTTTTATCACTTATATTTCACATGTTAGGGCTGGCACAGAGTGCTTTGACTTCTTAGAGACCCTGGAGGCCTCAATCAGGCTTTTCTGGTGAAGTCAACCAAAGGATTTATGAACACAGACATTTGCACATTTTTTTCTGAAGCCAAACTATAAAAACACTTTTTATTCAGGCTAGATTCCCAAACACTCTCTTAAAAGACTCCAGACTTTCTACCCACTAGAAAATTTTTCTGAACAGGGAGATGATCATTTCATTTATTCAAACACCAGAATTCTTCTTTTTCCTTTTCAATTAATGTAGACCCTAAAACCTCCAGGTCTAAGCAGTTGCCACATCAGAAATAAGAACTGCAGGTACTCACTCTCTTGGGTTTACCTTTGATTGGCAGCTAGGACCACACAGCCTCAAGACATGCAGTGACCCCTGCTTTTCAGTGAGGTGTACAGGGGCCATCCACACACAGTGAACCAGGAGAAACTGGACACAAGATTAATGTTGCATTAAAATTCCCACTGTGAATGTCAGCACTGAGCTACAGGATTTCTGTAATTAGAGGAAAATAAAGCCACAGAAACATTTTTCTCTCAGTGCAAAATGTTAATTGACAAAACACCAAAGGCAAAGAACCTACCAATAACGACACAGGGGTATTACTAAATAGGAGACATTTTTACTCTACCTCTAAAGAGTCACAAAAGCTCTAGAACCCCTGACAAGAAGAATGTAACACCTACAAGAACATGCATACAATTTCTAAGGTTGCTATTTTTAAAAGGAATGGCCATAAAAGACAATGACAGGTTATTTCTAACATCCTTGTAACTCACTTTTGGATTCCAGATATGAACACTATGTACTAGAAAATTTCATTTATTTATTTGTCACTAAGAAAGAAAGATAGTTGCCCATTGCATTTCACAGTTCTCTCCCTGCCACTCTTCACTGAGCTAAGAAGGATACAGAGAAATGAGGTCTTAAATTTCCATTATGTGTACAGTTCTCGTCCATTCTGTCTTTGGCTGGGCCTGAACTACGGGATGTGTTTTCATGATTCTAGCACACTAATGTTTAATTTATCATGACTTTGTTTCCCAGATTAAAGATCACACAGCTGTTATATCATTACCTCATTGTCTGTTTTTAAAAAATAGACACCGCCGGGTGCCGGTGGTTCATACCTGTAATCGTAGCTACTCAGGAGGCAGAGATCAGGAGGATCACAGTTCAAAGCCAGCCTGGGCAAATAGTTTTGAGAGACCCTATCTTAAAAATACCTAACACAGAAAGGGCTGGTGGAGTGACTTAAGGTGTAGGCCCTGTGTTCAAACACCAGCACCAAAAAAAAAAAAAGATACCAATTGTCCTTTCCTCTCCTCTTATTTTTGGAGATACACTCACAAAACCATTTCAAATCAACATCATGTGCTTCTGAAAACAGAAGCCTTGGCATCCACAACCAAAGAATGCATCTCTCAGGCAGGCAGTTCAGAAGGATCCAACATTTCCCAGAAAACTGCTTGCAACCTAGATCGTCACTGCCCAGTATAAACTGTAATGTTTAATTTAACCTCATATGCAAGGATTTACTAATACAGAATTCCTGGTATTCAAAGTAGGTGGAGCTTTCATTCATTCATTCATTCATTCATTCATCAGATTCCCATTCACTATCCACTGCATGCCAGGCACGCTGATAGGGATTTGAAAAAGTAGAGAGCAAAGGAGAGGCAATGATTATTATCATGAATGGCCCTGCAAGTGTCTGAAAGAAGCATATTAGTGCTATAAGGGCCTGGGCCCACAAAAAAAGAAGAGGAATGGGAAAAATGAGAGGGCATTTAAGAATGCTAGTTGGTGAGATGTGGGCAGGAGGATGTGTCAAAAAAAAAAAAAGCAAGTACTAAGGGAGGGTGCAATGACTCATACCTATAATCCCAGCTACCTGGGAAGCAAAGATAGGATTGCCATTTGAGGCCAGCATGAGGACTGCAGTCTAAGGTCAGCCTGGGCAAAAAGCTTGAGACCTAACTAAAACAAAAGCTAAAGCAAAATGGGTTGGGAATGTAGCTCAAGTGATATAAAGCATCTGCCTAGCAACCACAAAGCTCTGAGTTCAAATCCAGATCTACCAAAACACAGATCTACCAAAACACAGACGTACAAAGACAAACATAAGTGTTTAAGTTTGCCCAATTAAATTGGTAGTATAAAACATATTTTAGATATGATACAAAAATGATTTTAAAGTCTACTGATAAACATGGAATTATAACAGAGGGTTTACCAATAATATCTGAAGTTTAGAAGTCTCAACTTTAAAATAACACAATATTTTGCAAAAATATGTCAGCCCATAAGGTGATTGATAAAAGAAGAGAGAAGGATATAAAGTATAGTAAAAATGAAATAAGATGTACAGTCTTTCATTTTGTCCAAATGAGCTGAGGAATGTATTGCATATCTGTAGTCAATTCCTCTATATTAAAAGTACTTGGTATTAACAGAAAATGAAAAGAATACATGTAACATTTCAAACAATTCAATAAACACAGTGAGTGTACTTAACATGATTTTTGTGTAAAAAACAAAATTAATATTACATAAGACATTTTTTCTTAAAATGATAAAGAGAACTGTAAACTATGTTGAAAAGTTTTGTTTTTCCAGAAATCTTTATTGATATGTGAGGAGGAATATGGCAGAAATCACTCACTATCAGAAGTGGTTTTTGAAAAGCTCCATCAACATCCTCTGCTTGCTCTGGCAACATCTCCTTTTACAAATTTTGCCTGTCTACACTGCAATAACCATGGCTCTGGAGTAAATGACCTTTGTTCCATGTGATTTACAAGATTTTCATAACATCCAACAAGTTCTGACAGAGTCATTTTTCATGTTTATTACACGCCCCACCACACTGTCTGTTCTTGTAGCTTGGACCACTGGGACAAGTCCCCTACTGCCACAGCCTGGCCTTTTACATATGTCCACACATTGAAGGAGACTGTCCTGCCATTATGGCAGCAGGGATTATAAAAGATGATCATGACAGCAAAAGTCATGTAAAACTATCCCTGCATTCAGATGCCTTATTCTTACACCCCCAAACAAGCTAAGTTCTAATGCATGTCAACATGTATTTTACTGGGTACCTATAGGAAGTCAGCTGTAAGAAGTGCTTCCCGACCTGAAAAGCAGAGAATCTATTTGAAAAACCAAGACTGATGTGCATAAAGCAGTAAATGTTCTAGATGTGCTTGATGAAGAAGCAGGGGCTTCAAGACATTTGTAGAGAAGTCCAGGGAAGCAGTCAACCTACGATCCTGTCATGAGGACTTCAGTAAGGAGTACTTGTGAATAAAAAGAGTGTGACAAATCCATCAAGACTAAAATAGGTTGAAAAACCAGTCCTAATTCTCTCCCCTACCATAGCTAAAGAAATCCAAGCTGCTAAAGAATTGATAAAAGTCCATTAAAAATAAATGGGGTGATAATGACCTGTCCCAACAAGTTCATCAATTATAACAAAAGTACCACTCTGGTAGGGGATGTTGATGATGGAGGGAGACTGGATATGCATAGAGATGGGAGGTTTATGATTTGTAAAATATCCCTGTATCTTCCACTCAATTTAGTTGTGAACCCCAAAATTATTTTTAAAAAAAATGAATTCTGGCCAGGTTCCATAGTACACACCTATAATCCCAGTTACTCAGGAGACAGAAACAAGAGGATTGCAGCTCAGGCAAATCCTGGCTCAGACAAAAATTAGCAAGACTCTTTCTCAAAATCAAGCCAGGTATAGTAGTGTACACATGTGTTCCCAGCTACTCTAAAGGATCAGGGTTACAGGCCAGCCCTAGCAAAAGCATGAGACCCTATCTGAAAAACAAATTAAAAGCAAAAAGGACTGGAGGCATGGTTCAAGTGGTGTAGTGCTTGCAAAGCAAGCACAAGACCCTGAGTTCAATACCCAGTACTGCCAAATTTTTAAAAAGAAGCTGGTTCCTTTGGAAATTATTTTTCTCTAGACCTTGGTCCCTGGACTGCCTGGGAGGCTTTCTGCTCCTGGATAGGTGGCTGCCTGCTTGGAGGCTGTGCCTGGTCCATCTTCTGTTCCCATTTCCCTGAACAGCAGGTGGAAGCTCCATGCACTCTACCTAGAGAAGGTTGGCCTACACTTCCAAGTCTTAGGCTATTTCCCTCTTGATGAACCATGAGTGAGTATGAAAGGAAAACCCTCTGTTTTACAAAAAAGCTCAAGGAAGCCCTGTGCAAGCACTTTAAGTGTTCTGAGTGAATAAATGCAGCAAGTGAGCAAAAGTGATCTGAGACCATGGCACCTGAGCTAGCTCACGGGCAAACCCCTCGCTTCAGCACTTCTACCAAAGTGACTCACAGCAAAGGGCATGTGCCTGGCCAAGCTGCACTCATGAGGACTTGTCTGCATGCCTGGCTTCTAAAGAAAACAATCCTTCAGTCTAAGGGGCATACCATGCTCTGAAAACAGAGTCACATCACCAGCCTTGACAGTTTTATCAGTTGACCCTATACACACTGCTGTGTTTCCCCTACTTAGCAAAACCGATGGAGATGCAATTCGCTTTGGTCTGTATCCCAAAACAAATAGGTCATTCAGCACTACATTTGTAAAAGTTTGGAGTGAGTAAGAAGGAAAAATGGCCTATCAGTAAAAACAAAGTTAAAATTTTCAATCCCAATCCCAAGAAATACTGCCCCCCAAAGTCCAGCTGTGCATGGCTACGGCTATCCAGACACACGTAGTCAGTTTGCAGCTGGTAGGAGCCTTTCGCAGCTGAGAAGATGCAAAAGTATGAAGAAGTGTATCTGTGGAAGAAAGGCTGTAGTGGTAACTATCATTCATGCAGTGCATAGAGCCTTGCCTCCTGCATGGTGCTGCTTTCTGTGGGTTTCCATAGCACTCAAGAACACTAGGACACAAGACGAAGGTACTCACTCACACACTGTGAGAGGTCCCTGAGCTTGCAGACAGCTCCCAGGCCACCAATCAGGTCCCTAAACCCTCAGTGCTTTATGGCTTGCCTCTTGATAATGGGCATAGGGAAGTAGAGTATTTTCTCTAGAGGTGGAAAGTCACTGGTGGGGCATGCCTGTAATCCCAGTTACTTAGGAGATGGAGGTAAGAGAATCATGGTAAAGTTAGAGCAAGACCCTATCTGAAAAACAAACTAAAAGCAAAACAAAAAAAAATGGACTAGGAGCATGGCTCAAGTGTTAGAGCACCTGCCTAGCAAATGGAAGCCCTGAGTTCAAACCCCAGTACTGAAAAAGAAAAAACAAGACGATGTGAAAAATCCTTGACATGCAAGAAGTCCAGAATTAATATCTAGAAAACAAATGAGGGAATGATTTAGAGGAGAAGTAAAAAAAAAAATTAGCAGGAAGCAATGGCATTTCCTAAAAGAACCACCTTTCCTTGTGCTCCACCCCAAAGTTTTTCCTCCCCAACACTATCACCAGGGAGATGCAAAGTCCATTCTGCTGTGCCCAGCAGACAGATTAAGGAGGGAGGTCCCAGCAGAGCAGTCTGCAGTGGACAAAAGATCCTGCGAAGATACCTGTCATGGTAAGACTAAGCAGGAAAGGCAAGTCACTAGAAATTGTGTAAAGCTGATAAATTTGTTTTTCAAAAACTATATGGGTCAAGACACCTCATAGAGAAACAGTCACAATGAATAGAAAGGAAGTACAGAGCCCCAAATCGTTTCTGTTCTGGTGATGATGGGACTGAGGCAAGTCAGGACGACGACTGGCAAGCTCTCCCAGTACCCTGGAGCAAGCCTCCAACATGAGCAGAGTATTGTACAGAGTAAGTGAGTGCGGATGCAAAGCCACTGGGTGTGCCAGCTCCACTCAGGAAAGTTCCTAGAGTTGCTCAGGAGAACGTAATGCAATAATGCCATGATGTCTCAGAAGGAAAATAGGCATTATTTGTGTACTGGATTGTTTCAGCTAGTCCTGAAAGCACAGGGAACTTTTTGGATATACAGATTTCTAGCTGCAAAGTATTCAGTCACAATCAGTACAAATGAGAAACCTAGTATCTGATCAGCAGAGAAGGACATTACAGAAAGAGCATCCTCCTGAAACTGTAGATTGGGAAACTGAGGTACAGAATTCAGTGATTCAGCGAGGAATATATGGTTAGAGGATCCAGCCTTACCGTCCTCTTGATTAGCAAACCCATGATTTGCTCATCTCCAGCTACCGAATGAAACTTGCAAACCGTTTCTTAGTGGTTCCATTCATTAATTTCTTTCTTTTTCTTAGTAGTACTGGGGCTTGAACTCAGGGCTTCATGCTTACAAAGCAAACACTCCACTACTTGAGCCATATCCCCGGCCCTTGTTCCTTTAGTTTATTTTTCAGCTGGGGTCTTGTTCTTCTGTCCAGAGTTGACCTGGTACCATGATTCTCCTACCTTGCTTCCTGAGTAGCAGAAATTACAGGTGTGAACCACCATGCCCAGCACTAGTTCTTTACTTTCTATCAATAGAAAGAAAACCACTTTCAAGGCTGCTTCCAGGGTCAATGACTGCGCCTAGAGCATGCACACTGAAAGCCTGTGTCTCCTGTCCTCTATTCTCGAACTGACTTGGGATTGGACAAAGATGGTGAGTGAGATGCTAGGGGGAAAAAATGCCTACATCAACCAGAGATTCAAAGTGTTGAAGAAATGGGAACTTCAGCAAATGCATAAAGGAAAGCATACAACCCAGTAGAAGACAAGTTACACTGAACAGAGAGGGGTGAGAAATAATTGGGCCAATCAGCTGGAGGGCTGCGCTGATGTGACAGGGAAAGGGTTAAAGTTAACAGTAGGGTGAAGAGATGTGAGTGAAGACTTAGTTCAGCTTTTCCTTGATCTAAAGAAGGCAGAGCTGGAGGGAGACTTCCATCTTTAATCTGTTTATGCAGAGCTGCTTTCACTAGAGGGTTTCCTGGCTGCCTGTTCTTGAAACCACCTAGAATATACGGCAGCACCAAACATCTGCAATCATCTTTTCATCCAAGAAAACATTAGCTGATTCTAAAAGTGTTAGACCCATTCAAATTTTCCCCTATTCTAACTTCTGAGATCTTCCATCTTGTCAAGATAGGAAGCCTCCTCCTCAGAGTTTACAATCTAGTGGGGCAATTCTGCCAAATGAATAAGTAGTGATGATACAGTGTTTCTGGGGAAGTTCCACTTAGAATTTTGCATGGCAGGGGGAAGAGAGGTTGAAATGCTCCCTACGGGATCTCTCTCCTAGCAGAAATCTGTGTTTGTATCACAAAACATATTTGAATTCTGTATCAAATTGGCTTCTTTTGGGCACCAGTTATGGAGTTTTCACTAAAAGCATCTTAAATAATGGTGGGGTTTACCTCACATAACAGGAAATTCAGAAATAAGAGTTCTCACATTTGGTTAGTTCAGCAGCTCGGTAATGTCTGGACTCTGAATAGGCTTCTCCTACAATTCTCTTGACTTTCTCTTCATGGTTACATGCAGCTCCAAGCATCACATCCTTATAGAAAAAGGTCTAAATTCAAGGAAGAAAAAGAATTTCTCTTCATCTGCTTCAGTTTTTAAATAGAGAAACAGTCTTCCCAGAAATTTAAGCCATCTTTCCACTTCGTTTCGCTGGCCAGAGCTGGGTCACATGCCATCCATAAACCTATCATAATTTTAAAAGAGTAGAATTCCAAATACTATTTAAACTAATCATAGTTTATTCCTGGAAATGAGCCTATCTTCCCTGAGCCTATAACTATCTGATTATTTAAAAAATTAAAATTCTATGAGCAAAGAAAATAAGAAGGATGCTAGTGAAAAGGCAGTTAGTAAGGTCAGCTTAACACCTAGAGATTATTTCTCTACCTCAAAATTAGTATTTAGCATTTATTAAAAACACACTGTCCTAGGACCAGGCACACACCTGTAATTACAGATCCTCAGAAGGCAGAAATAGGAGAATTTGTGGTTCAAGGCCAGCCCAGGCAAAGTTAGTACAACAGCCTATTTGAAAAACAAACTAAAAGCAAAAAGACTGGGGAGGGGGGCAGCATGGCTCAAGAGTGAGGCCCTGAGTTCAATCCCCAGTACCACAAAAATAAATGAATAAATGCATAAATAAATAGAAAATAAAGCACTGTCCTATAAACTGTTCTAAATAAAGCAAATATATTTCAGTCCTAACCTCAAAGAGACTTATATTTAGATGATGAGAGAAATATTTAAACAAAATAGGACAAGAGGTTAAACAAGAAGTATATGGGCAAGAAACAGTAAAATGGGGGATGGACATGTAACTTCCCAGATTCCAGGTTCCAATCTGAATGAACTTTAGTGTTTTATCAAAGAAGGACTTAGGCTAAGCCCCACCCTAAGGGGACAGTTAGTGACTCAGAGTCTCTTCCTGTGATCTGGAGGTTCCTGGGTCAGATTCTAAGTGGAAATACAGAGGTCAGTCATTTTACCACTCAGTTGTCATTGTATTTTATTTCCTCAAAGGGCTATGTGCTGAACCAAGGACATAAAGTGATCTTGAAAATGAGACTTTGGTGAGAGAAGCAGCCCTAGATCCTCAGTAAGCCCTGGAGTCTCCATCCCTGCTGCCTATGCTCACCTGTGACAGCACCTGTCTTTATCTTAGGAGACTAACCATGTTTGCATACTGATTTTTCTTCCCCCAGCTAGGGAATACATAGTCCCATATGCAGGAACCTTCCTCTCTGACAAAGGAGGGTGACAGATCCATGTACCTGGCATGCCATTAACTGAGTTTGTTGAGTACTTACTTTGTGCTAAGCACTGTGTGGGTACTGGAGAAATAATAATTACTCCATAATGCTTACAGTTGAGTAGGGAGTATATACTGTATCTGTGAAGTGCTGAACTTTTAGTTTCAACATAGACATTCCAAATCTATTTGTTTCTTGAAACCTTACTATATATGTGGACATATTCTATTGACCTATGGGAACAATACCTCACCCAAACTGTGAGTGACATGTGCTCATGGATAATTCACCACCTTTTATTTGTTAAAAATTGAGGCTCAAAAATTAATCACATCTAATCTATAAAACCCAATTCACTGGCAAATGAAACTGCAACCATTTACCTTAATTCTGGATTCAAGTCTGTCCTCTTTATCTATAAGTCTCACAAAAAACTTACTTCTTCATGAATATGTTCCAGTATTCCTTCTTTCCATGAAAGACCACAAGCCATCTGTCTGGAAGGAGCTGATGAAAAGGTAGACCTCTTCTATGGTGGTCTGGGCACTGGTAAACAGACACTGAGGATGAATCTGACTGAAACAAACATATGGACCTGTGCTTCAGAGGGAGGGCTGTATGGGAAGCGATCTCTCAGAAAAGGGACTCCAGAAAGGCACGGTGATGATTAATTTCACATGTCAACATGGTAAAAGCATGGTGCCCCGCTGTTTAGCCAACCAGCAGTCTAGCTGTCACTTTGAAGGCCTTTGTATTCACGATTAACATCTACAATCAACTGACTTTGAGTAAAGGTAACTGCACTTGATAATGTGGGTAAGCCTCATCCCAGCAGTTGAAGGCTACAACTAGGAGCAGAGAATTCTGGAGAATTCTATCTCCAGACTGCAACATGAGAGTTCTGCCTGAGTTTCCAGCCTGCCTTACAGAGTTTGGACTGGCCAGACACACAATACCTTTAGCCAATTCCTAAGAATAAGTCTCTCTCTCTCTCTCTCTCTCTCTCTCTCTCTCTCTCTCTCTCTCTCTCTCTCATATTCTGGCATATTCTTTTTCTTCTTTGTATTAATTCAACATAAAAAGGAAAATGACTAGGTTTTGAACAGTGTCACTTCATAAAACTAAGAGATTAAGAAAAAAGCCTCTATTTAATTGGCAGCATTAATAATATAAGGTTTCATTGCTGAGCTTACAAGATAGCAGTCCATCCATCATTTGGGTGAAATCTAAGAGTGCCATTCTGGCATGACTCAGGGCTGTGCTGTGACCAACTATGATGGAAATGAGGAAGTCTAAGGTCTAGGATTCTGGGTAACTCATTTAAAACCCAGTGTCTGTAAGAACAGATGCTACATTTAAATACCTATCAACTTAGACTCAAGATTAAGCTTCACATTGTGAAAGAACCATAAAAATCAAGCTAATGGCAGCTGTCATAATCAGAAAAGCAGTGAGGCTGGTGCCAACAGTGGACATCAGGGCTGTCCTGTGGTCATTGACCTGTCCTGTTGGCAAGGACTTAGACACCATGTGGGAACACTCAGAAATCCTGAAGTGCCTTTGCTGTGTGTGTGGATTCCTGTGTGAGTTGGCCCATGGTGTGTGCTACAGACCAATAAAACATAGTGGTCATATGGTGCTTTTACTAAACCAAAATCAATGGAAACATTTGGAGGTAAAGAGCTGCTGTGGGTAGATTGTGAGCTTCAGTACTGTTTTATATGTCATGTAATTCCTGCGTGCTTATTCACTATTCAAAAACATCAATACCACAGCAGCTACACCAGGCCAAGTAGCACACAGATTAGCTTATAATGAGGCTTTCTGTATTGCAGAGTATTAATAAAGGAATATCCAAGTAAAAATGATCATTTTTATTGCAACCAAAATCCAACTCTTGAGAACTGGTTCCTTGCTTTAAAGTTAAACATTTAAAAAATTTTTTTCTCAGGCTTTAACACAAGCAACCACACAGGATCTCAAAAGAAGAGCTTTTCCATTTAATGATGACTCATTCTGCCTTTTGTAACTAATTGGGTACAAATTTCACAAAGCAAAGCCTACTTATGCCTCTACATCTGGGCTAGAGAAAGACTGGCTTTTGCAAACCACTCTTCATATCAAAACAATGAGAACTTCAATACCAGGTCTATTTTGGAGTCACTATGATTGTAAGTCTTCTCCTGCTCCCACCCAAACGGAGTCAATGGAAGAAAACCCAGATGAAAATTACAGAAAGGAGTGAGCAGACCATTTGACCACATGCTGTTGGCATACAACATAAGCTAATGCCCACAACTGTAATGTGCAAAGTCTCTGTCTTTTCCTTCATTCGCTCTCTTCCCTTCCTTCCTTCCTCCATCTCCTCATACCCCATGCATACACTACCCTCCTTCAACTCCTGAACCAGCTCCTGCCCATGAACAACCACCAAAACAGAAAATGACCTCAACAGAGGATCAGTTACTAAACCCAGGACACAAATGCCCAGATTATTTACCTACTTTGATTCCAGTGCTGGGAAGAAGAAGCAGATGACACTTGGCCCACTGTTTTTGGAACATTCCTTCCCCTGGTGTTCTCTGAAAATAGATGTCCAAGATATTATGTAGAAGGAAACTCCTTGCAGGAAACAGCATGAAAAGCTGTGAGTCATTAATCTTTGTGGAGCACTAATGTTTTGGATCCTCCAATAGTAAGTATCCGACAAAAATTATTTAAATCCACCCAGTGTTTGGTTGTTTGTTTTGCTTGGGGGTGTTTGTTTATTTGTTTGTTTTCAGTGCTGGGAATTGAGCTCAGGGCCTCATGCTTGCTAAATGAGAGCTCTACCACTTAAGCCACACCCTCAGTTCTATCCAGTATTTACACTGCACCTACCACAAGTCACTCATTGTCAAGTACTGGGTAAAACACAACAATGAAGAAAACAAAGGAGTCTCTTCTCCAAAGGAAAGTTAAGCCTAATCATGAAAAAGGTCTAAACTCATATAATATAATGTTGGTCAAAATATGCTATTGTTTTCCTCTACTTGCTCCTATCCTATACACCTATGCAATAACTGTAGTTTACCATGTCAGAATGTAAGATGAAATCCAGGTTGCCACATCAGTATTTCCCCTTCCTTCTGTCTAGACCCTGTGCTCATACAGACCTTCTCATTTTTCTCCTGTAAACCTAGACCGTTGGTCTTTGGTAGTTGGCAGCTAGAGAGAAAAGCACACAGTTATCGAGGATACCCCCATCCCTGTTGACCAGAAAGTGGGACTGAGGTTAAAAGGCAACCACTACACCAGCCTCCTACCCACACATCCCAGGAACATCAAAAGAAAAAGTGAATTCTTATCTCAAATGCCTATTCTTCTGCAGACCCCTTTCTTTACCACTGATAGAATTTACCAGAAGAAACCAGTATTTCTATACCCCTTTTTCTCTTCCTCATGACCTTCAAGATTGTGGAAACTCATCATAATGGGTCTCCAAGCCAGCCTTGTGCCTAACATAGTCTCTGGATCTACTTGAAGTTTCCAAATTCCTGGAATGGTAAATTTCCCCAAATGAGCTTTGGAAATGATTTCCTTTGAGTCTGACAAATTCTAGCCAGGCTTCTCAGAGTGTTCTTCTCAACTGGGCCTTAACCTTGACCAATAGGGACTTGAACAAATACTAGCATAGTTCCTAACAGCTCAAGGTCCATCCCCCGAATGGACCCTGGGCCCCCATAAAGGGCCTGCCTGAGAAAATTCAAGGCTGCCCCAAGAATTTGCTGTTGGTTCCAGCCAACACCTGAGGGTAGGACCCTATCTCCCAGTAACCAAACTTCAGGAAGCGCCAGTTAGCAAATCTGGATGGGTTTCACATATACCACCCCCTACCCCTTAATGCTACTTGTAACTTTCCAAATCCCTGACTCTACTGGGCCCAGGCTCATCCACCTCCTTACTCCCTCATTCTCCCCTTAAAACACCAGTCACCTTGAAGTTTAGTTCACCTTGGATTTTTTTCCCTATTGCAAATAGTTATTACTGATTAAACCCACTCCTACCACTTTAAACAGAGACAAGACCAACTATTATCCAAAGGGATCACATCAGGTGATTTGATGGTCCCTCTGTGTGGCCAGCCAGGGAAAGGTGCCTGCATGTCTACAGCACACATAGGCAGGATGGAGGGTAGATGTTTGAGACAGTGCCTCCACAGCAGTAATTGTCAAGATCAGTGTCAGGCTAAGCCATGTTGGAGGTCAAAGGACAAGTCAGTAATACTGATGCCATCTGTTTGATAGCATTTGTTTTACTCATTATGGGTTTCTGTGCTAATTTTTATTTTTAAATTTCATCTAAATAGTATTTATTTTGACTTCTGAGGCTTTGGGCACCCCTCCCCATAAACTTTGGACCAAGATAAGGACCTCCCTCCATAAGCTACCAGGCCAGGTGCAGTGATGACAATGGGGCAAGTCAAAGAACTCTAATGGTGAAGCAGTAGCTTTGCAGTCCAGAACACATATGTATTTATCGTGCTAAACAGTTGAGCAAGGATCAACAGCCTCACTACTTTCAAGCTGTAAAATCTTCTCTTGGGTGAATTAAGTGGTTTTTAAATTATTCAGCATCTTGACACTGGAAGAGCAGGTAAGTTGTTAAATAAAGGGAAACTAGGCTAGATGCATGAGTGCAGTGGTAGAACACTTGCCTAGCATGCGCAAGGTCTTGGGTTCCATCCACAGTACTGCAAAAATAACTGAAAGAGAGAATATGTAACAAAACATTATATGTGATACAAAGGGAGCTTAATTTCTTTAATAACATAAACATGAAAAATACACTTAAAATATAACTAGTGATTATCTCTGAACGGTATCATTAGGAGATTTCATTTCTTCTAGAGATAACTGGACTAATCTTATTTCTACCTAGAACGTGATCCTTTTTCTACTCTTTGGTGCGACATAACCATTCTTTCTCATTGATGACCCAGTCTATGAGCCTTCAGGTACACAGACCCCTTGTGTAACTGCATGCAGAAAAGGGTACATAAGCCAGGCCCAGCCAGAGGACACTGGTAAATCACTGGACAATAATGTTCAAGAGTACACAGAAATGAATAAATAAACAACAAAAAAAGAATGCTCACAGGAGTCACATTCTGCCTATCAACCCTTTTCCTGGAGCTGTCACGAAATTGTCCCTCTATTCTCTCTGGGATAAAGAGGAGCAGAAAATGCCACCCCCTCATGATCTCATGAATGATCACACGTGCATTTTCAATATACAGGTTAATGAAATTCTGTTTGTTCTTCTCTTGTTAATCAAATGTTGTCAGTTTCATTTATAGGGCCCCACCTGAGCACCTGATGTGGGTAGACAACCAGGAGTGGAGAGGGAGGACATTTTGCCCCACAGGCATCACTGTCAGATGAAAAAGCCACTGCCGCTCTCCTTGTTGTTGTTTTGCTACGTCATTAAGACAGCCTTTTGACATGAAGCCAAAATATAGGAAATTAGAAAAAAAAAGAAAGGGATAGGGAGAGAGAAAGATCCTTTCAAGAAATATTCTCTCTACAGATAATGCCCTCATTAGATCTAGCATCACCATCAAATACAGATTTGCCTGAAATTTCAACATCTTAGGTTTCATACCATTTTGGCATGATACCTGCCATTTGAAGCAAAACATTCCTGATTAATATGTTCATTCTATACATTTTCCCAAAATTGTAGTGTTTATATATTGATATATTGTTTCAGTAATCAGATATGAGTAGCTTATTTTTAAGGTAATTATACCTACTCTAAAATTCTAATCAAAGTAGTACTGACTGTGTAAGGATTCTAACAGATGGCTGCATCTTTTCCTACCTCTAATATACAGCATCCTCTTACCATATCTTTTATAAGTGGCTCCAAAACATTAGAAGAATAAATCAAATTTTCCCAAAGAGACAGAGAACAGTAACATAAGTTGACTACAAGCCAAAGAGTACTCTTTTTATGATTCACAGAGTCTAAGAGGTTGTTCCACAGTTCTTTAAAAAGGACTTTTGCTTTCAGATCTTATACATGTTAATCCTAAAGTTCATCCAGAAAGATTATCAGAAAGCCAGGAATAATGTCTGAGTCACAACTTCTACAAATTAAATGAGAAAGAAAAGTGGACTAAGTTAATTTAAAAGAGCTGGTGTCATACTAATATTTAAAGTCTGCTGCCTAAATCATAGAAGATAAGGCTAGAAAAACTTGCCAAAAAAAGGTCTGAAAGATGTTTGGAAAATACAATACAACTTTAAAGTCAACAGGTTCACATAGCAAAAATTCCAAGAAAACAAGGAAAGCAGCAAGTGAGCTTATCAAAGATTCTTAATTAATTGCAAGCAATCACACTGAATGCACAAAGGAGAGAAGTTTCATTTTCCCTGAAAGAAAGGCTGGAAATCTGCACTGAAAGAGGAAAACCTTCAAACATCTCTAAAATGGTGATGTGAGTAATTGAAATGCAACTAAATGAGGAGTTTATCATGGAAGAACAAACGTATGGCCCTTCTACATTGAGAAACAATTAACTCTTCAACATCAATTGGTAATATGTATTAAGATCTTTTAAAATGTGCATAACTTTTTACTTTTGAGTGTGCATAATTCCATGGTGAGGATCCTATCCTTAGAAAAGAAGCTAATTTAGAAAAAATAAAATAAAACTTTAAGCACAAAGACCTCATTTCCCTGAACACTTGGAAATAATGTAGTTATCCTATCAAGAGAGGCAAGCAGGCTGTTTGGGTACTTGATAAGTCCAGTAATGTCACACTTAACCTAATGTATAGGTCAACAGATCTACCCTTGTTGAAAAGGGCACTCGATACTATCATTTTCATTATCCAATAATCCAAGAAATTAACCACTTGTGGCAATCACTGGAGTTTAGTGTAGCACATGACTTTTTATTGTGTTCCTGAAGTAATCTTTCTTCTCCCTACACAGTCATATACTGCATCATGAACTTTCAACCGATGATGATCTGCATGTATGATGGTGGTCCCGTTAGATTACAATGTAGCTGGAAAATCTGTCCTAAGGTTGTAGCATGTTGTGGTGATGCTGTTGTAAACAAACCTACTGTGCTGTATGTGTGTTTAGCACATATATTTATATACAATTATGTACAGTACATAATACTTGATAATTAATGTTACTGGTTTGTGTATTTACCATCCTACATTTTTAGCACTATTTTGGACTGCACTCCTACTTATAAAAAGAGAGCTTCCTGTAAAGCACTGTACTGTGCTATGCTGACAGCAGCCTCATGAACCTCATGTTGACTGTGTCCCTTGATTACAACATTTTTCCTCAAATTTGATTTAATCTCATGTTGTTTTATTCATCCTGGCTTTAGGAGCAATAGGTGATGTTACATATCTATATATCACATAGCCTAGGTATGTAGTAGGCTCTAACATCCGGATTTGTTCATGCATACTCTATGATGTTCACACAATGAAATCATCTAATGACACATTTCTCAGCACAGATCCCCACTGTTAAACAACTCATGACTGCACACAATGCACACTGAGAGTGTGGCACTAAACAGGATGGTACAAAAAAAATCGAGCCAGGATGCAATACTTTCTTACACATAATCAGCACATGGATGACATAAAGCATGGTTTCTGAAAGATCATGTTCCATTATTTAATAGAAAAGTAAAAGAAGGTTTTTTGATGAATGATGATTGAATTGAGACTCAAAATGAAGCTCATGTAGCCCTTTAAATCAATTTAGTTGGTTGATTTATTGGTTAGCTGACTTTCATTTGTCATGGGTTTTCATTTTGCTCTTCAAGCTAACAGGGAGAGAAAAACTAGTATTTTGGAGTCTTTTTTGAAGTCACAAAACAAGGCAGAAACACACGGTTCTATTCAGCCACCCAAATGGTGCTGCTAAATGCAGTCATGTCGGGAAAAAACTCAGAAAAAGAAAGTAGAAAGTAAGTAATCATCACTGAAAAGCCTGAACATGTACTCTGAAGATTCTCCATTTGTGAAGATCAAGTGGAGTTTCTTTTCAGCACTACAGCTCCACCTACTGTCAAGATAGGGAAGCAAGTGAGCTCTCAGGTGCAGTTACCTGAAGGATTTCTTCACTTGCTTCACTTCTGCCAAGGGTTAGTTAAACTGCACCTCCTTGACTCCTTTCATCTCAGAAACTTTAACAGAAAATAGAGCTGCTCAAGTCATCAGCACTGAAAAATTAAGAATCATGGATGTGATGGTTAATGTTGATCATTAACTTGATTGGATTGAGAAACGCCTAGGAGATTTGTAAAGCACATTTCTTGGTATGTATGTGAGGGCATTTACAGAGATAATTGTGTCATGAGGGCTCCTACCTAATGACTGGATGAATCCCTTGATGGATTCTTAATACTATGGCAGTGTTGGGAGGTGGTAAAATGTAGAAGATGGGGCATAGTCGAAGGAGGTGAGTCACTGGGGGCATATCCTTGGGATATATACCTTGCCCTGGCCCCTTTGTGTATTCTCCTTTCTGCTTCCCATCCATGATGAGGTGAAGAACTCCTTTGTCACATGCTAGTGCTTTGTCATGATGTTCTGCCAAGTGCCTGGGACCGAGAGACCAGGGACCAAATCTGAACTGTGAGCCAAAATAAATCCTTCTTCCTTTTAAGCTGTTTGGTCATGGTGATGCAAAAGTAACTAATACAATGGAGAAATTTAACTCTTTCTTAACATTCAGACGATGTGGATGGCATATTTACTTGTAAACTCAGGCTAAGAGTAAATAAAAATCTCAGGATCAAGATCCAGAAATATTCTTCAACAGGAGGTAGATTATGACACATCCTTTCAACAAAACTATGGAAACCAAAAGTTAAGACATTTAATGACAGAGAAAAGCATGTGTGATAGCCTATTAAATGGGAAAAATTAATTTACAAGCAGCATATAGAGAATATCCTAATTTTATTTTAAAAACTTAGGAATGCATATACCTGTACATAAAGCCCCAGAAGTTAACAACAGTGTTTCCCTGTGAGCAAAACGACTGAAGGTGATTTATTTTCTTTTTTGAAAGTATATGTTAATTTTGCAATTTAAAATTTTAATTTTTTTATACCAAAGTATAAATAAGAAGACTGAAGATACTACACTGCATTAAATTAGATAATAGAAGTATGACTGTTCTTTGCTAAAATTAGGGAAGAAATTATACAAAAATGGACAGAAATATCAAATTTTAAAAAACATGTTGAATATTTTCCTGCTCATCTCCCTATCAACTCGCTACAACTAGACATTCTTGAATACTACCCCCACCCCAATCCCCTACACAGCCAATTCTGGAGCAAAGTTACCAACTCCCAGAGTTCCAGGACATATTCAAAATGGGTGAATCAAGCCACAGTAGGAAGTAGTGAATGCTGCAGGGATCTGAGGAGTGCACACCTCATCAGAAGTCATTTACATCAAAATGTTTTTCTTGTCCTCTCTCCTGCTATGCAAAGGCACTGAAAGTACCACTCAGGCACTAACTAAGACCTCCCTACAGCGAGCATTATATTTAATTCATCATAGCCCTAGTGCTTCACACCAAACTTTATAGTTCAGGACATGGCAACTGAGTGAATGTTTTGTCAAATGTCCCTACTATTGTACTCATTCTGTGTAGATATCTTAGGCAATCAAGGTCTACCACTTGCCTCAGCATTTTTTTAACAGTTGAGGGTATAGTAAGGACCTGGCCAGGATGCAAATATAAATTCCTGCCCTGCCACATTTAGAGTATTCAACAAATTCCTTAACCACCTTAAGTCTTAGTTTTCACCTGTGTACAATAAGATTAATGATATCTACTGTGGCTGTGCTAAGGATTAAACCAAAGTATGCTTTGAAAATACATGGACACAGCAGAAGCTCAGGAAATGTGATTCATCACTGTGTAACTATGCTACCTGGAGTCAGTGCTTCATCTTGCACCATGCCGCATATTAAGTAGATCTTGAACAAATTGCTGGTTGAAAGCTGGCTCTATATCTCTCATCCCTTCTCCTCCCTTCCCTACCCTTCTCCCAACTCCTTTCTTTGCATGCCTCGTCACTTCACACAGAATGAAACCCTTCATGATGCCAAGTTCTAGACTTTGCGGAATGGAAAGCTTTCTCAGTGGCTGGCCATTAGTCAGCAAGGATAGCAAGTGTTGTACTACACAGAAGATTCAGAACCTACTGCACATACTTGTGCCTACTCAAATCTGTACACCTCTGAACCACACACCCCGCCAGACTTCAGGTTTTCTGGGTGTATTCTAACAAATGTCATTTGAGTCTGGCCCCTCCAAACTCCAATTTCATACTGCAATACTATAAATTTTCTCAGCTCTGATGTGTCTGTAGGGAAGATTTATCCTAACAATTTCACAAGTAACCCAGATATGCCCTACTATTTATAGAAAGAATATATTCAGCATATCAATTTTTTTTGTTGGACAGAAAAGTAGTGACATGTTAAGCTAATCAGAAATTAAATCAAGTGTAAGAGTTATTTTTCAAGGCATGATCTAAAACTATTACTAGGTTGAAATCAAATTATGGATTCTATATTTTGGATATTAAGTATTCCCCAATGTACAATATAAGTCTAATAGGAATTATCACTATGAATCCCCCCTGTATAATAGATATTCCCTAATAAAAAATTTATTTTAAAAAAAGTGTTCCCCAATGGTCCATGTGGTAAAGGCTTGGTCCTCAGTGTGGTATTACTGGGAAGTGGTAAAACCTTTAAGAGATGGGCTCTAATGTGAGGTCTTTGGTGGATTATAGGCGTGTCTTTGAAGGGGACAGCAAATTCCAGCCTCTTCTTTTCTTTCTTTTTTCACTTATTGGCCATGAGTTGAGCAGTTTTTCTGTGTCACACACCCTACCATCCTGGGCTGCCTCACCACAGGTTCAAAAGCAATAGGACCAACAGAGCATGGACTGTAACTTCCAAAACTGTGAGCCAAAAATGGCCTTTTTCTATTTACAAGTTCATTGTCTCAGATATTTCTTATAGTAATGGAAAGGTAATACAAAATTTTTTTAAATACTTAATATTTTTATCTAAAGCTTAAAAGTCCAGAACATATTATACTACATATTGGATTAAGTAACACATCATCAACGTTGCTGTATAGTACTGGCAATAAACAAAAAATAAAAAAACATTCCATTGCTTTCTTTCTTTTATGGCAGTACTGGGTTTGAACACAGGGTGCTATACCACTTAAGCCATGCCCCAGACCCCATTTTTAACTTTTGAAAGAAGAATTGGAAAGGGAAAAGGAGTCAAGTTATAAAAAGTGTTGTTTTTTTAAAGATCTTAACTATCTAAACCAGAAGAATTATACTGTATGTGACTTAAACATGTGCTTGTAGAACCATTATCAATAATACTTGGGAATCAAAAACAAATTTTAAAATCCAGAGCATTAAAAGTCAGAAAATATTTCAAAAAGTGTAGCTATAGATTGAGGCACTTGATAATAATGACCAACAAATATTTAAAAAATGGTTTGTGCACATTGCTTTTTAAAGGGCAATCGCTGACCTACTTCTAAAAATAGGTTACAGTAACTATTTATTAGTAGCAGCAGCGGTGGTGGTGGTAATGGTGGTGGTGGTAAAGACTTTAGCTAGTTGTGGTAAATTAGGAATCAAAACCCCTGAGTTTTTGTGGACCTGGGGAGGCCACCTGGCACCAAATAATCTAAAATGTTTTCCATACTACTTACTAGAAGCTGTTTGGCTACAGAGGTTCTGTGGTGAACTATTTTGGGGAATCAGTTGATTGAACAAAGATTAGTGGGTTTCATTACCTAAAACTTCTCAGAGACCATGCACACTGTCAGTTGCCAAGAGTGGGTTACCATGCACAGTTTCCCAACTTGATCAGATAATTTTCTTTCAGAGCATCTTACAGGACTGGAATGCTGCAAAACTCTTGAGAAATGTGTCCAACGTCTCCTCTGTTGCAGGAATTTATGACTATAAATGTTTAATTATAACCTATTGAAGTCGATATTGTCACTATTGACAGCATTGAATCCCATACTTTAGAAATGTGTCACATTTTCATACAAAAAACATGGAAATAATTTTTTAAAGTATATCATATTTTTTAACTCTGGAACTTATATCTTAAGTAACTCATAATTCAATTTCAAACTAAATCTTAAAGCAACGTTAGCTTTAGTTAAGTTTATTTTCCTATTAGTTTTTGTTCCAGGAGCTATTAAAGTAGATCTCCTGACGGGCAATAATTCATTCCATTTAAATTGCAAGTTAACTCATTTATACAAAGAAGCAGGAGGGCAGAGGGTGGGGGATGGAGAGAAATCAGCCGCTGTATAATTCAGTTAGCTAATCTTGCATCCTTAATTAGATGAGAAAAAAACCTTTTAACTCTATTCCATATTTGAAAGGAACACTGAGATATGCTCCAGATACGGCACAAAGGGAACACAAGCAGACTGTACTATTCTGTAACTACACACATCCTTCAATAAGCATTTAAATAACTAATATATACAATCAAAGCTTATTAACAAAATACTTTATAGCATCAATCAAGAGTTCCCAAGGCCAATAAACACTTATGATCTGTGTATGTAAATAGATTCTGAAAACACCAATCTCTCTTCAAAAAAAGAAAAAAAGAATCTCTCCCTCCCCCTACCCGTCTCCTACACACATCCTACTCCCAGTGCACTTAACTCTGACCATCATTTCCACGGAAATCTGAGGCTCAAACCCTGAGGTCTCTCAGTTCAGGTTACTGTGAGAGACAATAGCTTCTCTACCCTTATCCCTCTGTGCCTGTATTTAGCTAGCATTTCAAAAATACTTCCTTCTTTTCCAGACATTTTACAATCACCTTGCTATAAATACAGTCCTCCCTCAGAACCCATGGGAAATTGGTTTCAAGACTTCCTGCAGATATCAAAATTCACACATAAAGTGGTATACTATTTGCATATAATCTATGTACCTTAAATCATCTCTAGATTACTTACAATACTTACTACAGTGTGAATACTATGCAAATCATTGTTATACTGTATTGTTTAGGGACTAAGGATAAGGAAAAAGGTCTGTATTTGTTCAGAACAGATACTGGACTTTTTCCAATTATGCCTAGTTGGTTAAATCTGCAGATCCTGAATCCAGGATATACAGAGCAAAGTAATTATTTCACATGTTTTTTGTATTACACTTTAAAGATTTTGTCAGACTCTCACATCTAGTCCTCAGAATAACCCAGCAAAAAGACAAGGTGGAGCCTGTTACTATAAACACTACAGGTGAGGACCCCACAGCTGGGGAAGGTCAGATGCCTGGTAAAAGGAAGAGTCAGGACCTTGCTTCCTGGCTCCTCCCATGATGCCCTCCCCCACTGCCCACTCAGCTCCCAGTAGAGCCCTTGGTCACCAACTGCAAATAGCAGAATGCTTTTCTTTAGGTTTTAGTATCACTATTTATTAGAGGAGTGATTTGGGGCAAGTTACTTAACCTTTAGAATTACCAAAAGTGTAAAATGGACACACTTTATAGAGAACTAAGAATTTAATTGGTTAGTGCAGGAAAGAAACTAACCATGGGTGTTGGTACATAAAAATGTGACTGAATGAATTAATAGTTCTATCAAAATTTCATTCATCTAGAAAATATATATTGAGCACCCACTATGTACCAGGCAAAGGAGACAAGGTCACTGACCTCATGGATTCTTTAGCTATTTTATAATAATTAATATAATACATATGAGCACTTAATAGATGAAAAGATCAGAAAGCTAGAAGTAAGACTAAGATCCCATCGTAGGAGAGTAGAATATATCTACAGAAGAAAAAGTGTTTTAAACCAATAATAACAATAAATCAAATAAATTAAGCTTATTCAACTTTTCTAATAGAATTTGTGACTCTGTTTTCCAAAACTTCTTCTCTCAAACAGACTTCTTGGAAGCAGAATTTCTGTAATGCCATGTAGGTTTTAAGAATATGTTATTTAAACCACTAAGTTAAATTCTGAAGTAGATAAAGGAAAAAACTCAAGGGACATCCGAAAGTTTGGAACATCCTTGGACATCATATGGAATCTTTACATCTTGGATATGTAGGCATAGATTTTCTAAAGTATCCATCAAACTCATTTTAATTCAGCCACTGGTTGGCTTCTATCTTGAGGAGCCTTACAAGTCACAATGGGGTCTACCCCTCCTGAGCACTGTTTGCTTTCAGCTCAGCAGTCCCATTCTTCACTGCGATTAGGCAATACTTTCAGTGCACTGGAGGAGAGGTTTTTTTTAATAATAGCCGAGGAGGTATCCACAATTGCTAGCAATACAGGGAGAACTGGCATTGCTAGAGGTGGTAGGAAGAAGTAGAATCCTTACAGGAGCTAAGGATCTCAGCCTAGTGTGGTGACACACACCTCTGGAGGATCTTGAGTTCCAGGCCAGCCTGAGCTAGTTGATCTTTCTAAACTACTCTATGTGGCTGCTAAAAAATTAGAATGGAATCACTGTCAACTATAAGAATACATTTTAAAACAGCAATAATTTTCTTTATAAGAGACATTAAAATTGACATTTTGCTTGAAGTTCTTTGATTCATTGATCTGAGGCATGAAACCCCTTTCACATAAGGAATTCTTACCATAAGATAGTATAAGTCTTAGTCCTCATAAACCTCTTAGTAGCTGCATTACAACTAAAAGTAATAAAATTTCCTCACTACTTTCATCACATATGAAATAAGGGCCAGACTAAGAAGGACTCCCTCCCTCTACCTTCATCCGTGCTTCATGCTTGTAATGCAACTCAGAAAACACATTGTAAAGTTTAGAAGAATAACTCAATTCTTAGATTCTTTGTGAACACAGACAGTATTCAAGGCACTGTGCTGCATCACCTAAGTGTGAGGATGAATAAGATCTGGTCCCTGCCATAGGAGGATGCATCATCTGACCAGGAAGATGGAGGTTTCAATGACAGTGTCAAGCAGATGTGGAAGACCTTCAGAGGCATCTCTGGAAGCTTCAGATATACAGAAGACTGTTTCACCTGTTCTAAGTGGTTGAATGAATGACAACATACAGGTGTGAGAAATACCTGTAGATAAAATAGTTGAGTGGGTATTTTTATTTCTTTATTCAGACAGGAACTCATTATGTATCCCAGACTGGCCTGGAACTCGCCTCAACCTCCAAAGGGTTGAGATTATAGGTATGCATACCCATGCCCAGAAAAAAAGATTATTTTGATTTTGTTTTGTGATACTGGGGACTGAGTCCAGGGCTTCATGTGTGCTAAGAAAGCAATTTACCATTGACCTACAACCCCAGTTGAGCAGATTTTTTTAATTGATAAATTTTCCAAGATAAAAGAAACCAGGAAGCTTTGTAGTCAGGGAGACTGCATGGTCACAGACACAAAGGTGTGAAGTCACAGAAACACTGTAAGTATTTTAGGACAACTAGCATGTAAAGTATTAAGTAGAACATGGCAGGTGATGAAGGAGACAGGTAGTGTAAGGCTAATGTTTACAGAGTATTTGTACTATCTGAAACACATACTTTTAAAATCTGAAAAAAATTAAGGAGAGTAATTTAGAAAATTTATATAAAACCATGGATATTTTTTTCCATTTTTCCAGCTCCCAAACAGTTCATTGAAATATCCTTCCTTTCCTGTAACCATTTCTGCTCTCTTTTGCTATTTTATAACTAATTAAACCTGTTTCTAGTTTACGATACATGCATTTGCATACACAGCATTCTATATATCTTACCTTCCGTGTACATTAAACCATCTTGGATAATGGTGATTCTCGCACAGTGATAGTGTCATAAGTCTCAACAGAATGACTATGTGGTATCTTGAACTTTTCTAAGCATGCTAATTAACACATTTCCTGAACAAATCCCCTGAAATAATATGAATGACATACTTTTCTCCTAGAAGGAGCTTGACACACTTCCTCTCATTTCAGCTCTAAAGACTTTTCTCTTGTGGGTCAAGAACAAGGCAGTCCTTAGACATCTGAAACTAGATCTCTAATCGAGGTATATAGCTTTTAAGAGATTTAGCATTTATTTCCCATAAATAGAAATAGAAATATCTCTATAAATAGAAACATAAATAGAATTGGAAAAATATTTTTCTTGAAACTCTTCTCTGAATGAGACCAACATTTTGATGCTTCTCACCATCTCCTGCACATGGGTGAGAAGACCATGCCTAGGATTACTCCTCTCCTCAGAAGGCAAGAAAGAGCAGGGCACTGGTGGCTCATGTCTGTCATCCTAGCTACTCAGGTGGCAGAGATCAGGAGGATCATAGTTTGAAGCCAGCCCGGGCAAATAGTTTGCAAGACCCTATCTCGAAAAAAAACATTAACAAAAATAGGGCTGGAATATTGCTCTCATCCCAAAACCAGTCAAAGACACCACCAAAAAGGAGAATACAGGCCAATTTCCTTAATGAATATCGATGCAAAAATCCTCAATAAAATAATGGCAAACTGAATCCAACAACATATCAGAAAGATCATTCACCACAACCAAGTCAGCTTCATCCCAGATATGCAGAGGTGTTTCAACATATGCAAATCTATAAATGTAATACAGCACGTTAATAGAAGCAAAGACAAACACCACCACTTGATCATCTCAATAGATGCAGAAAAAGCCTTCAACAAGATCAAACACCACTTCATGACAAAAGCTCTAAGAAAACTATTAATAAAAAGAATGTACTTCAACATTGTAAAGGCCATTTATGACAAAACTACAGTCAACATCATACTTAGTGGTGAAAAACTGAAACCATTTCCCCTAAAATCAGGAATGAGACAAGGGTGCTCACTATCTCCACTCCTATTCAACATAGTACTGGAATATCTAGCTAGAGCAATTAGGAAAGAAGAAGAAAAAAAAGGAATACAAACAGGTAAAGAAACTGTCAAAATATCCCTATTTGCAGATGATAGGATTCTATACCTTAAAGATCCAAAAAACTCTACCCAAAAACTCTTAGACACTATAAATAGCCCTAGCAAGGTGGCAGGATACCAAGTGAACTCACAAAAATCATTAGCTTTTCTATACACCAATAATGAACAAACTCAGAAGGAATACATGGAAACAATTCCATTTACAATAGTCTCAAAAAAAATCAAATACCTAGGAGTAACTTAACAAAGGATGTGAATGTCCTCTATAAGGAGAATTACAAACTCCTGAAGAAAGGGATTGAGGAAGACTACAGAAGGTGGAAAGATCTCCTGTGCTCATGGATTGCTAGAATCAACATAGTAAAAATGTCTATACTCCCAAAAGTAATCTACATGTTTAATGCAATTCCCATCAAAATCCCAATGATTTTCATCACAGAGATTGAAAAATCTACCTAAAGTTCATTTGGAAACACAAGAGACCGCGAATAGCCAATGCAATACTCAGCAAAAAGAGCAATGCTGGCAGTATCACAATACCTGACTTCAAACTATATTATAAAGAAATAGCAATAAAAACAGCATGGTACTGGCACAAAAACAGACATGAAGACCAGTGGAACACAATAGAGGACCCGGATATGAATCCACACAACTATACCCACCTCATTTTTGACAAAGGTACCAAAAATACATGATGAAGAAAAGACAGCCTCTTCAACAAATGTCGTTGGGAAAAGTGGTTATCCATCTGCAAGAAACTGAAACTAGATCCATGTCCATCACCCTGTACTAGTATCAACTCAAAATGGATCAAGGACCTTAAAATCAGACCCAAAACTCTGAAGTTAGTACAGGAAGGAGCAGGAAACACTCTGGAACTAATAGGTATAGGCAAGGACTTCCTCAATAGAACCCCAGCAGCACAGCGACTAAGAGAAAGAACGGACAAATGGGACTTCATAAAATTAAAAAGCTTCTGCACAACAAAAGAAATGGTCTCTTAACTGAAGAGACCCCCACAGAGTGGGAGAAAATATTTGCTAGCTATACATCAGACAAAGGACTGATAACCAGAATATACAGGGAACTTAAGAAACTAAACACTCCCAAAATCAACAAACCAATTAAGAAATGGGCAACTGAACTAAATAGAACTTTCTCAAAAGAAGAAATTCAAATGGCCAAAAAACACATGAAAAAATGCTCACCATCTCTAACCATAAAGGTACTGCAAATCAAAACCACACTAAGATTTCTCCTCACCCCTGTTAGAATAGCCATCATCAAAAACACCACCAACAACATGTGTTGGTGAGGATACGGGGAAAAAGGAGCCCTCATACACTGCTAGTGGGAATGCAAGCTGGTGCAACCACTCTGGAAAAAAATTTGCAGGCTTCTTAAAAATCTAAACATAGATCTGCCATATGATCCAGTAATCCCACTCCTGGGGATATACCCAAAGTAATGCAACACAGGCTGCTCCAAAGGCACCTGCATACCCGTGTTTATTGCAGCACTATTCACAATAGCCAAGTTATGGAAACAGCCAAGATGCCCCACGACTGACAAATGGATCAAGAAAATGTAGTATTTATACACAATGGAATTTTATGCAGCCATGAAGAATGAAATCTTATCATTTGCAAGTAAATGGATGGAACTGGAGAACATCATCCTGAGCGAGGTTAGCCAGTCTCAGAAGACCAAAAATCGTATGTTCTCCCTCATATGTGGACTTTAGATCTAGGGCAAATACAACAATGTGGTTGGACTTAGGTCACATGACAAAGGGAGAACATATACAGGAGGTATGGGGATAGGTAGAAAACCCAAAACATGAAAGCATTTGCTGTCCCCACTCCAGAGGAACTAATACAGAAACCTTAAAGCAACAGAGGTTATCATGAGAAGGGGATCAGGACCCAGTGTAAAGATCAGTTAGAGATGAATCACCCTGGGTTGTAACACATTTGCACATGAAGGCTGTCCTTATCTCGAGTAGCAAAAACACTATGCCTTTCTTATTATTGCTTATTTCTACTCTTCAATGGAACTGGAGAAAAGTGCACAACAGGTTCTGCCTGGAAGCAAGGGGGGGAGGGGGAAGAGAGGGTGGGGGTGTGGGGCAAGGGGGAGAAAAGGCCCAAACAATGTATGTACATGTGAATAAATGAATAATAAAAAAAAATAGGGCTGGTGGAGTGGCTCAAGGTGAAGGTCCTGAGTTCAAGCCCAAGTACCACACACACACACAAAAAAAAATAGACAAGAAAGCAAGAAAGAATGAAGGAGGATTATGAAAAACACACAAATCAGGTACAGAACTGGATACACAGGCCTTCTACTAGTCTAGAAAAAGACTTATCCTGCTTGTTTCCCCAGGGTGGAGAACCACATAGTAGTCTTGACATTGCTACCTATCTAGTATTATGGATGAATTTGCCTACACAGTTTTCAATTCTTTTAGTCCTTGGGACTCTATTGGGCATAATTTAATGATACCATCATTCTGATACCAATCACATACCAAATTGGCTAACAACAAATGGACTGGTGTAATGACCCTCTTTTCCTGAATTATGAAAATAAACATCATAAAGTTAAAGTGTTTTGCTTAAGGTCACCAATCTAACAAATGCCAGCACTCATAAATCTATACTAGTTTAATAATCATATTATTTCAACATGAACTGTAATTTTAAATAAACCTGTAATTCAGTAAATATAAAATTATTTGAGACAAAGCAAGATATCAAGCTACTCCAAAAAGAAAATTATCTTATAAGAATGATAGGGAATATTTTTATTGTATGCATGTGGAAATTTTGGGGTTTGTTTTGCTTAATAAAATAATAGTCTAACTTCATCATTCAATTCAAATGAATTAACTTTGGATGCCTGGCTGGCAAGCTTCCAGGAAACCAGGGGGTATTATTTCTGAAGAGGATCACTTATAATTATTCTGATGTCACAGAGCTCCATTTCTCAGAAAGACTGAAAGTCTAAATACTTACTTTTCATGTAAATTATTCTGTTTAATAATTATATGAATTGTTGTTACAAAATAGGCCTACTTTTTTCACTTAGAGCCCAAATCAAACATTTTACTTAATTTCATTTCATTGTAAGCACACATTTAGACTTATGAAACATATCCTACCACACGCACACACAGACACACACACACACACACACACACACACACACAGATATTGTTACACTGAGCACAAAACTTACTCCTTTCAACATTCACTTTAGCCTTCTGTCCCTCTTTCTTCTTCTTTCTTTCATCTCTTATCAAAAGTGGGTTTTAAAATTGTTTGGAGACAATGATAAGACAGAGGGTTGGAGGAAGTAGGGAAAAGATTGTGGGAAGTTTGCAGAAAGTCAGATGAAAAAGACAAAAGATGAAAAGAGCTATTATCAAATAATTCTAATGTCTTTATTACTCACTTCAAGCATGATTTTAACTGACTTTGATCCTCAAAAAATTTCTTCACTATATAACACTTTCCATCAAAAAAAAATCAGTGGAATAAGTCATTATTCCAGGTTGTCCCCAAAGTTATGATTCTAAAACAAAGGGGAAATTATGCTTCAGTTCTTACATTGGATCCCAATATCATAAATGTGATCTATAACAGCACTACATCATTAGTACAAACATGTATGACTCATAGAATCATCCAAGAAGGATATAGCCCAATTTTCCTACTGCAAAAATTATTTTTAAAAAGTGGATAAATTACAAAAATACATTCTTTAAGCAAAGCAGAGTGATGTGTATGAAATGAGAGCTAGATGAACTGGAATACAGAGCTGGGGCAGTCCTTCCAAAGTGACCTATAACCAACTTATTTCTTATGAACAGAAAAGAAAGAGGTGTGCTACCTGACTCTGGGTGGAGGCTGGAGGAAAAAGAAGTCTGAAAGGATCTGGGTAGTCAGACAAACTGAAGGGAAACTTGAAATGTCAAAAATAAAGCTAGTTTCTATTCTTCCTGATTTGTGGCACTACACATGGGAGCTGGGAATCCAGGAAGCTCGAATGCAAGCATGGAATTTCCTATAATTTCATGATGCTTAGGAAGGAAAGCCCTTTAGAAGGATGAGGTCTGCCTCAAACATATGAAGCGACTGTAAACATCATGTAGTGTGAATAAGATTAATTGATACCACCACACTGGAAACCTCCTCAGCCAAATCTACTGAAACTACTCCTATGTATTTACCCAATGGAAATGGCATGTACCTATCCAAAGATAAGTGCAAGAATATTTATAGCATCACTACTTCTAGACCTTCAGCCAAAACTGAGGGGAATTCTAATGTTCAATGGTAGAATGGATACATACGTGGTGCTGGTATATTTATCCAATAGAATATACTGCAAATAAAAAGAGCACATCATCACTATTTGCAACAGCATGATGAAGTCTCTCACAAAATGTTGAGGGGGGGGACAAAAAAAAGAGAGAATACTACATGATTCCATTTATATAAAGTTCAAAATAGCAAAGCTAATCTGTTCTTATATAGGTCTAAACATTGTTTTGCCCTGAGGAATTACTCAAGTGATAGGAGTATAAGAAAACTTAGGGTTGGCAGAAATGTTCTCTATCACAAGATGGTGCTTACCTGGCTATACACATATATAAAAATTCATTAAACTGTATACTTAAGTGAAACCTTAGCAAAAAATTTACAAAACACATAGAATCTTAGTGATCATCTTAGGCAATTTGTATTTCACAGAGAAGGAAACAAAGGCTTAAAAGAATTAAAAAGCTTCTTAATATCATCTGGATAATTTATACCGTTATTAGGTGCTCTTTCTTGGTCAGGATACAGGCTAAAACAGGAAAGATATTACTTGTTTTTGTGAAGCCTGTGGTCTAGTTGAAGAAACAGAAATTAAGCAAATAATCCAAAAAATAGAGATATTATTAGATTATTGTGATAAACATGAATGATATGTTTAGCTATCATGTTTATAACTATTGCACTTTGAGCTTATGATGGCTAATTGATTGTCAGCTTTACTGGATTGAGAAACACCTAGGAGGTTAGTAAAGTACTTCTGGGGTTTCTGAAAGGCTGTTTCCAGAAGCAATAAGATCATGAGGGCTCTGCCCTAATCCACGGATTAATCCCTTAGTGAATTCACAATATGATGGTGTTATTGTGAGGGGTGAAAAGTCAGAGGTGGGGCCTAGTTGGAGGAAACAGGTCACTGGGGGAACGAACTTGGGGCTGCATCTTGTCCTGGCCCCATGCTGTATTCTTTTTCTCTGCTTCCTGTCCACCAAGAGGTGAATAGCCTCCTCAACCACATGTTCCTGCCACCATGATGCAGCCTGTTCTGCTCCATCAGACCGTCTCACCACAATATACTGAAATCCCTGAAACTGTGAGGCAGAATGAATCTTTTCTCTTTTAAGTTGTTTATGGCAGGTGTTTTGTCACAGCAACCAAAAAACTACCTAACACAGAACTGAAACCCCGACACTGAATAAGAATAGTGTGCTTTGAATCCAGATATGCTCATTTTTGGTATGCTATGAACTTTTTTTTGGTGGTGTTGTAGTTTGAACTCAGGGTTTTGCACTTACTGGTTAAGCGCTCTACCACTTGAGCCATACCCTCAAGCTTTTTAAAACTGGTCTATTATTTCTTAGTAATAGACCAACATGACTTTAATTAGCCAGGTTTCAGAAGGCAACCTTTAATTGTAAAGCATAAGCAAGATAATAAGTAAAATTAAACAGATGACTACTTCCTGAGACTTGCACAAAATATTCAATTTTAACAGAAAAGACACTGATGAAATTATTGGGCTTAAAATTTGTTTACTATACATTAAATCTCAGTTCTTAAGAATCATAAATTGTGTAGTTTGGCAATAGTCTCTTTGCCACTTTCCTCTATAATATCAGCCTTCAGTGCCTGTTTATTAGATATTTATGTGGATCCAATGGCTATAAATTAGCCAACTTAGAAAACAGAACTGAGATAAATTAATCTCAAAACAACCAAGATATCTGTAACAAAATTAAAATACACAACACATCTGACTTCTTAACTAACTTACAGTCTATTACTTTGAAATTTGTTTTGAAAGACACCAGCTAATGTTCGTTGTCTGGCTGGAGCAGACTGACTCTGCAAAAAGCCTGGTTCGATTTCCCTGCAACAAGACACAAATCATTAGTAACCTCAGTTTTCATTGATACAAGGCATTATAATGTCATAAGTTTGGTTCCCCATAGAAGTAGATCCTAAGACAAGGACTGGAGTAAAGGTTGTTTACACCAGAAAGCATCAACAGAAAACTGGAGAAGTGAGAGAGAAGAGAGGATTGGGTGTACCTAAACCCCAGCAAGGGGCCAGTGCTGGTGGAGTGGGGTATAGAACATATATCAGAGTTGGTCAACTTGAAGGTCAAGAAGGCTGGGGTATTTATGCCTTAGTTCCCATTCATTATTGCTTGAGGGCTGACTTGGAGCTTTAGCTTCCTGGTATTTCCAGCTGACCCTTTATGTAGGCTGAGCATACAGCTGTAGGAAGAAAAGGCTCACAGGCAAAGAGTGACAGCAATGTGCAACAGGGGCCATCTGTGCATAGGGAATAGTAAATGTAAGGACATATGGATAAATGGCAACAGTGTCAGCACACAACTCAATTAGTGGAGCATGCATGCAAGAGCATCAATTCTTAGCTCAAGTGTCAAGTGCATAGTGAAAGCAGTGATTAGTTAAGTAAAAATCAGTTGAAACAGAATTTACTGTACACTAACAACTTACTTTAAAAACTGAAAAGCACTACAGGAATAAATCATTCTTTTTCTCACTTACTACTTAGACTATGGACCAGCTGGGGCCCCTAATGATCAAAAGATTTATTTTTGTTGGTGGGAAAGTCACCCTGGACTTTCATATACAGCAAGAATCTTTTTGGTCTGGTTCAACAGAAGAATGAGTGAACAATGGTCACATATGATTCCAAGGGATTATTCCAGTGTAAAAGAGCACAATTAAAATATGCACACTTTCTTCATTTTTTTTATTTAATGAAAGAAAAACAGAGATGAAAGAAACTGCTACACTTTAACTGTTTTTTTAACTGTATTTTTTTATCATAAAATACTATATTCTAATATGTTCCTCTATGGTTAAGAAAAGAAATTATAAAATCTAATAAGGGTTGGGACTCTTGGTGTTTTTTAACTACATCATTCAACCTGAGGTCATACAAATTATCTCTTTTCTTTAACAGGTGAAGTCATTACCATGATGTCATTTCTTCTGTCAAGATATAACAATTCATCCTCTTTTTTGCCATATTTTTCACAATTATGTTATGTCCACCTTACATTTAAATGAATACACTGCCCTTTGTCTGTTCTTTTACCGTTACCTCTCCACTCCTTAAGCATTTATTTGAATTCATCTTTTATTGGGTCAAGTTCACAGTCAGTCAGTCTTATTGTTCTTACAAAGGGCACTTAAGCACTGGTTGCCTTTAAGACATTTTTATGCTTGCTTTTATTTTAAAATGACACATGACATTGTGGCTGGGAATAATATACTCAGTTCCCTCTTTCCTTCTTCACAGCTCCTTTGTAGCCTTTTCTCCCTTATGCTAGGACACTGAAGATTACTCTGCAGTAGTCTGAGACAGCCTGGAAATTTACTTTTGTAAATGATTTGCTCAAAGCCCAGAAGGTTCAAGAATTTTTCTTTTATTCTGAAAGCTTAAAAGATGCTATTGAGCATTTTGTATACATTTTCCTAGAATATTATATGTTATATATACTTATATTCCTTCCTACTTCACTTCCTTTCCTTTTTTTTAAAGATACTTGCATGTTACCTTAAACAAAAATTAACTATAACCTGATCCACTCTCTTAAAAAAAACAAATGTGGTGCTGCTCCATTCATGATACCATTGGATGTTCATATTTTTAGTTTGGAAAACATTATAAGTAACTTAAAAATAGACTGATTTCTGGTTGAATTGTTAGCTGATTGCTAGAAAGTGTTTTCAAATATTACAAACAGCACACACATGTACATACATGAAAATAAAATACTTTCCTGAAATCCCAGCACTTGGGAGACAGAAGTAGGATGATCATGAGTTTGAGGACAGCCTCAGCTGCATAGTGAGACTCTGTCTCTGAACAAAACAACATAAAACATAACAAAAAGGCCCATGATGTTAAAGAATAGCTTTGATCAATTTTACTAGTTAAGGTATTCTTTGTCACATGTTAAGGTATTTCTCACATGTACAGAAATGCAGTAATTTTTAGCTCTTGAGGCAAAACCTGCAATAGTTGTGTTAAAATCACAACTATGAAGATTGATTGCAGAGCTTCAGTGGCTCAAGAGGTAGAACACTTGTCTAACAAGCATTGAAACCCTGAGTTCAATCCCAGTGCAACAGAAAAGTTTGATTAAAGTTTTTACAACTACTTTCTTGAATCCTCTTCTGCAATGGGCTAGTCAATGAGTGGACTACCTTCTAGGCCAAAAAGGTCATTCATTTAAAAAATGTAACAGTTATATAAAATTTTTGAAAAACATTAGGATTTCCTATAAATTGTATTTAAAAACTCAAGATTAAGAATACTGAGAGTAGCAATAAGGAAAACATATAGAGATGTTTTATTTGTACTAAACTACTTCCCATTTATAGGGTATTTATGTTCAGTATACTCAAGCATGAAGAATATCTTAGTTAGCTTTTGAGATGCCCTGTTGGAGGAAAGGCATATAATATATTTGAAAGTGAAAGTGTACTCTGTTCTTGATGTAAAGTGTGAAAAATCTTGAGATTGCATTTTCTATAAAGGAAATTAAAAAAAAAACTTCCAATTTTTCCAAGCAATCAGGTTTTTCCCAGTGGACAAAAGGAAGACAGCAAAACATTGTAAACCTAGGGGTAAAGATGCTTAAAATGCAGAAAGCAAGGTAGAAAGCAAAATGATTTACCAATGGTTTTTCTCATGCTAGAGAGGTCCTTATGTCTGCACAACATAATAACTGCAAGTCAATCATTACGTCTTGCTCTGAGATTCCCTTCCTTTCTTTTTCATTCTATAAGACAAGGCTGCAACTTTCATCTGAAAGGAGCTCCTTCTACTGTTTCACCTATTTCTTCCCAATGGCCATGTTTGCTACAATGTAGCCAGAAGAAAAACAGGTCAGGTTGCCTGCTCTCTTCATCATTCTTCATACCTGTCCCGGTGTTTCATACACTCACCAATACGGTTTCTGAAGAATGGGATGGAGTTTTCATTCTCTATTGCAATCTTCTAGTTTCTTCTCTCTGCCGTTTCCTGTTTCTTTCCTTAGCTATGGTGTGGAAGAGTGTCACCTGAAGGTCCACGTGTTAAAGACTTAGTTCCTAGAGTAGTACTGTTGGGAGATGGTGGACCCTTTAGGATGTGAGGCACTGTGGGAGGTACCTGGAGTCATCGAGTCATCTACCACAATCTCCCAACATGATGTGCCACCTCCATCAAAGGCCCAGAGTCATGGGACCAACCTGTCTTAGACTGGAACCTCCAGAACCAGGAGTTGAAATAAGGCTTTTCTCTTTATAACTTAATTACCTTGGATATTTTCTTATAGTAATGTACAGCTGAAAAACATAGTTGCCACTGTTTGAAGTTAATGGCATTGAGCTCTTCCTATTGAAGAATAGTTCTGTTGGATCTTTGCCATTTTAGTTAAATTTCTTTATTCAGAAAAATATTCTTTAAGACAGACATAGGCATTTCTAAGATTTATATTCTTAAGTTCCCTAGCTAATTCTTATGCTCACAAAGTTTGAGAGTATGCAAAGCATGATTCACACATTCTTATGCCAAGACTTAGCGTGACCTTATCCACAAAAAAAGAACACAGCCTTCTCTGGCTATACCTTATTGTGAGATTGTTGCAATGAAATGGATGAGGAAACACGTCTTAATGTATTTCAGGAAACTTCCCCACACTAGAGAGAGAAGACATTGCTACCGTGCCCACTTTGTCCTCACGTGAAGAATTTGCTCAGGTGTGTGGTCTTTACATCCATGTGGGCGCTACGGTTACTAAACAAGCTTTTTTTTTGTCAGAAATTTCATTCTCTTCTGTATGTTACTAGAACAGCTGTTTAGGTGAATAAAGTAAAAGTGACCTCTTTTTTGTATTATTGAAAATAGCCAGGCACTTAATCCTGAAAGGCATAAATTCAATGGTTACGTGAAAATATTTGATTCAGGTTAATTTGTAACTTGAAATTCTATCACAATGGAAGCTAAGCAGCCTAAAAAATTTTTAAATGGGAGAGAGGAGGGAATGAAGCTCCAGCAGGCAGTAAGTTGTTCTGCATCTATTTACAAAACTGTTTGCACTGGATAGATGACTACAGAAAGCGAAGTGACCTAAAAGGATTTCTTCCTTTAGTTCTACCCCCAAAAAGAGTCAAAGCAAAAGATGGGCAGTTGAACACACTGTGAAGCCCATGTGTAATTTACCTCCTAATCAGGAAATAAAGGACATTGAATAAATTTTCTGCTAATTCTGAAAACTAAAAGCTGTATTGGCTTATGATAATAACCAAGTGGAAATCTACCATAATCCTATCCCAAGTGAAGTTCTATAGGCTGCTGGTGGAACTCAAAAACTTTGATTTGCACTGAGAAATATATATTGAGTTGACAAATGCTTTTATTTTTGTAACTGAGTTTTCTTAGGATTCTGCCAATATGGCACCTATACATTGAATGATGGAGTTGCTTCACTCTTTTTCTGCTCTTGAGAACCTAATATCACTCTACCTTGCTGTGTGCTTTCCATCTCAGGAAGATCACAACACACATTTGACCTTCTAGGATCTACTTACCTTTGTTTTCTGAGATCAAAAGACTACTTCTTAGCATCTGTCCTTTCTCACTGAGTAAAAGCAATCTCATGGTTTTCCTCAGGCTGTCACAGTGAAAGGCCATTAAAGAAGTACTTGTCCTGGTCATGATATCTAGAGATATAAAGACATACCCTTTGTTTTTTTTGTTGTTTTGTTTTTTCCTACCTAGCCCAATTCCTCCGGTATGTACTCTCCCCTTAGTGTGTGACCCAAGTCCAACAACATTGCTGCATTTGCCCTAGATCTAAAGTTTGCATATGAGGGAGAACATATGATTTTTGGTCTTTTGGGCCAGGCTAACCTCACTCAGAATGATGTTCTCCAATTCCATCCATTTACCTGCAAATGATAACATTTCGTTCTTCATGGCTGAGTAAAATTCCATTGTGTATAAATACATTTTCTTAATCCATTCATCAGTAGTGGGGCATCTTGGCTGTTTCAAAGACATACCCTTTGGAAAGCTTTATGATGCCATATGCAGGTAAGACCCACATGGAAAAGGAGTCAAACATTAAAGCATAGGAAACTTTGCAAAAAATGACAACATGGTTTAAAGCTGGGTATATTTTATTTATAAATTACATTTAGATACAGAGGTTAATAAGATGTTCCCAAAGATCTCCAGTTTATTAATACATACACACCACAGTGGAAGAACAGCGTGTTTATATGTTTCTGCCTAATGACAGCAAACACTAAGGCTGGTTATGTTCAGACATGTTAGTAGACACAGTGCCAGATCACTTGCAAACTACAAGCATTGGGTTTTTTCTTATTTGTGGATACACCTGAATAATTTCCCTGAATACCTTCATTTTTGCTATCTATATTGTGCAATTATTTTACATCAGTTATGACTTTAGGTCAATTTAAATTCATTCAAATGTCATAATTTCTACTAAAAATATTTACAGATAAGCGATATTTAAATTGTAACCCCCTTTGCTTCTTCCTCCACACACATATTTATTCCATCTATGGGAAGATAGTCTAGAAAATTGATAAAACATTGGTTTAATACATCTACTGTTATCCATTCTGGTAAATCTAACATATTGGAATTTTAGACATGTATCTTAATATTGGTAACATTTTATATGCTAATGCTTTGCTTTAAAAAAACTTACAAATATAGACATTGATATTTTGAAGCCTGAAGGATTTTTAACAAAGGTCAAATTCTTCCTCTGTCTCCAATAGCACCAACTCAGTAACTTTTGTGAAGCACGTGAAATGAGACTGTAAAAGACTCCAGATGGATGTGCATTGACCACACAGGAGTGGAGCAGGAAGTCATCCCATTGACTAGAGATGGCTCTATTTACACACATACACACATATCTCTGGAAATGCCTTCACAACTCTGTCACTTCACATTTCCCACTTTATTTTCATGTTTCAGGGAGTGGGAAAAAATGGCTTCCACATTTTTAAGTGTTATTCATTCCTGACCTGTATAATTTTCAGTCTCAAAAAAATTTTTAATTTGAACATGGGAAAAGTTATTAGCAACTTACTAGCACAGGCGCATAGCCAAACGATGATGCAGCATTTATAAGGCCCCAGACTTCCTTCCAAAGGTGCTGCCCTCCATAACCACGCCCAAGGGTAAGTATGCCCAGGATGGGCGGCTGTTTAGAGATTTACAGTTCTAGTTGTTCTCTACTAGGCTGCTAAAGGATTAAATAGTCTCAACTCATGCATATAGACTCACTTGTCTTTTTAAATATTGAAATGAAAAAAGAAATCCATCCATCCCTTGAATTTTTGTATTTTTGTACAGAAAGCAAATGAATATTTGTACAGAAAGTAAATGCCAACCATGAACCAATTCAGAGAGTTAGATTAAAAGATTGAGTTCTTAAAAGCATAAACGCCTCTCTTTTTTTAAGTAATAAAAATATATGCTTTAGTACAATCCAGAAACACTCACACATAGAATTCATCTTTGCTTAATTTAATCTTGAAACTGAATTCATGTCATAAAAGCCTTCAATTTTGTATTTGAAAAGGATCAAAACTCTTTCCTTCGTCTTTCCAGCTTGTCTTTTTAAAATATTTATAAAGAAAAAAGAACTGTCCTCAATAGTTAAAAAAAAAAAGACTGCTGGTTGAATTCATAGGGAAAAAAATGCATAGAAGGCAAAAGGAAATAAACAAGACTTTAAAGTATTTTTTCAAAATTAAAAAAAACTTTTAAAAAAATGAACTTTAAAACTAAATCATGCTGCAAAACTACTTTTCCAACTATGGTGCACGTATAGCCCCACTGTGTTTCAGAGGCACTGAACAAACATGAGCAGAATTGTCTAATGCACTTTCCCAAAACAGTGCTTCTTGGCCAAGGGCTAGTGCAAATTTGTTCTACTGCTAGGTGCTCTTGACACTTTGGTATACTTATTGGCAACATTTTGGCTACACATCCTACACTAACAGGAAGGCTAGAAACCAAGCATGTTACAACAGCCAAATGCACCACCCTGTTACTTCTTTTCGTGTTTATTGGTCAACTCCTGCCCGCCCAGTGGGCAGTGGGCCCTGTTGTCACTGGTTCTGCTTTCCCTCCGCCGACTCTCCTGGGAGACTTGCTGCACAGCTTGCAGGATGGCATTCTGCACGATCTGTTTGCTGGTGCTCTGCAGCTTTGCCTCCTCGGGCTCATTCCCAGACTTCTCACCTAGCCAAAAGTATGAAAGGGAGGTGAGAAGAAGATGAATTAATTTGGGGAACTGTGACAAGGAGGGATAAGGAAGAAAGGTGGGAGGAAGAATGAGACTGTAGGAAGTGGCCCAGTTAACTGCAAGGAACTCTATAGCACATGTGCTATTGTCTCCCTGCTGCATTCTCAACAGAATCTCTGTTTTGTTTGCCCCCTAATATGCCTAAGTTCATATTCTCACCATCCCAGAATCCTCAGCTGCTAGTGGTGGTCACAAGAGAATCTTGGCTATTAATAACCTCTAAGAAAGCTTTTAGGGTGGGACAGACTAATGCCTCTTTGGCCTTTTGTACCATTCCTTCTTCATGGGTAGAATGCAAACATATAGGATGTGAGCTGGGCACACATCTTACAGAAAGCCAACATTCTTAGCATGGTTGGGGAGAAAGAAAGGGTCTAGTTTCAAAGGTCTCCTTGAGCATCTGCACTAACCCTGGACTGTGTATGTGATGAGAATAAACGTCCTTTTTTTTTTTTCAGTCTATCATTAGTCAGATTTTTATGTTACTTGCAGCCAAACACATGCCTAACATATATAATAACTTCATGGGACTGCAAAAGAATAGATAATCGCTGAATCCTTATCAAGCTCAACTCTGCTCCTATAATGGCATCACAAAGACTGAAGCCTAGAAAAAGTTGGCAAACTTTTAGAAAGCACAGAGGGTAGATATACTAGGCTTGTAGACCATACAATCCCTGGGATAACTGCTTGATTCTGCTGTTGTAGCATGATGTCAGCTAGAGACAATATATAAAATGACTGCATATGGCTTTCCTCCAATCTAATGTATTTACAAAATAATAATATTAATAATAGGTTGCAGGCAGATTTGGCCCATAGGTCATTGTTTTTTAATAAGAAGGCAAGGCAGTCTACCCAATACTTCCTCTTTTCCCCTAGTTAAAAATAAAACCTCACTTTCATTTGAGCACCTATGTAACTAGGCATGGCTAAGTTCTGACCAATGAAATGGAAGTTTATTCAATGAAAATCCTGGAAAAAGGACTTAAAAGGGAGCAAACAGATAAAGCCTTTTGCCAACCTGCCTTTCTGCCTGCCACTCTGAGCAGATGTTGTTATTGCAAGGGTTCTTGCTAATTGTAGACAGTTATTAACAATCCTAAAGGAATCCTTAGAATAGACTTCCATTTGGGGAGATTCTGGACAAAAAAGTGAGAAAAAGCCTGGGATCCCAGTGGCCAAGAAGCTACTATATCATCTCTCAACTGCCCATCTCCAGGTTTCTTTCCTGTAAGAAAAACATACCTTGTTGAGGCAATTACTATTTTGGATTTTTTTTTTTACTATGCAGCAAACTTAATACTAACTCACACAGAGCAGAACAATCATGAAACTAACATTTAAGTAAAGTGCAAGTCTTGACATTTTTAGATTTTTGTCTGCTTATTTTATGCTGATAGAGAAAGCACCATTCATTACTCAAAATCATCTTTTCAGATATTTCCTCTATTCAAATACATTGCTACCCTGAAAATGTATTTAAAATGGAGCAGAGGGTGGGGAAGGGTGGGGTCCACCAGGACTGATTCATTAACAGTAGTATTCATACACTGATGAGAAAAACATTATGTAGAGAATACTGATTCATTCTAGGTGACCAGACAGCTTTTATCCCTGAGGACACATAATTGTCATTTCTTTTGTATTTCTGTCCATCCCCTGGGGGATTTACTATCTTGTGAATAGAGCAATATTAACCTATTCAAGACAAAGAATAATTTTTAAAGGGAAGATAAAATGAACCTCCTACACCAAGAGAAGTCCAAACAGACTGTATCAAGAATATTTTGAATATTCTCTGCAGAAAAAGAGAGAACAGTAATAAGAGATGTTGGGGAACAGCTATTTTGAACAGCTATTTTGAATACATGTTTGAAACACCTCAAAGCTAAGTTCAAGTCCTTTCTGCCATATATAGGCATGCAATCTTGGACAAGACATTTCACATCTCTAAACTATTTGCCCATCTGTAAAATGGGCTGGTATTACCTACTTAGGACAGTTGCTAGGGAAATAAGTGCCATAATACATTGTAAGCACTTAGTGAGTATCTCCCACTACATATTAGTTAGGGAGCAGACTAAGCAGTTGTAATAGAGAAACTCACAACTAGGATAGCTCACAGGGAAGGATTTATCATTCTCTCATGTAACAGTACAGAAGCAATAAAGTGGGAGGGGGGCACACATTATCTGAGGACTCTTCTCCCTCCCATCCTATTGGCCTGCCATTCCATACAATATGACCCTCATATGCTTGAGGAATATTAGTCAGCCAATACCCAACTGAAGCTGCAGGGAAGCAAAAGAAAAAATGGACAACATGCAATGTCCTTTTAAGGACTCGTCATAGAAGTTGCAAACATCACTCTGATAGCATTCTATTGGAGGAAACTTAGATGGCTAAACCTAGCTACAAGGGAGGCTAGGAAATATTGATGTAAGTCAAGCAACTATATGCTCTATCAAAACTCAGGGTAGTTCCAATGCTGGGACGAAGAATAATAAGATTTTTAAAAATTACTTTCATGCAAGGGCCACAGCTATATTGAAGAAGGATAGATAGGTAGGTAGGTAGGTAGGTAGGTAGATAGATGGATAGATAGATAGATAGATAGATAGACAGATAGATAGATAGATAGATCCATGCTTGCTCCAGGAAAGAGTATCTTAGTCAAACTACGTGTGTATTGATTCTGTGTTCCTGCTATGGGGCTATTTTATTGTTGGACAGAAGAAGGAAGAATCTAGGGATTAGAGTAAGCTAAATCTTTAATAATAGAGGGAGAAAAAAGAAAGCATACACCATATTTAGCTGTGACCTAATATTTGAACTAAATTGTCATGTACTCCTCCAACCATTATGAATATAAATGGATTAAAATGTCCAAAGTGGGGGAGAAATGTCCTTTCCTTTCTGTCACCAGATAGGCCAAGATGGGTGCATACAACTACATCCAGGAGCTGTGGAGGAAGAAGCAGTTGTGATGTGCTTCTGTTGAGAGTGCGCTGCTGGCAGTATCGCCAGCTGTCAGGGCTGCACAGGGCTCTCCACCTCACTCAGCCCAACAAAGCATGCCACCTGGTATACAAGGCCAAGCAAGGTTATGTATACGGGATTCATGTGCGCAGTGGTGGCTGCAAACGCCCAGTTCCTAAGAGTGCAACTTATGGCAAACCATCCATCATGGTGGCAACCAGCAGAAGATGGCACAAAGCCTTCAGTCTGTTGCCAAGGAGCTAGCTGGACTTCACTGTGGGGCTCTGAGAGCACTAAATTCTCACTGGATTGGTGAAGATTCCACTACAAAATCCTCGAGGTTGTCCTTATTGATCCTTTCCATAAGGCTATCAGGAGAAATCCTGACACCAAATGGGTAAAGAAACCAGCCCACAAGCACAGGGAGATGCATGGGCTGACAACTGCAGGCCCTTGGAAAGGGCCACAAGTTCCACCTCACTATTGGTGGTTCCTGCTGTGCAGCCTGGATTACTGCTAATAAAAGTAATGTCTGTAAAATTCATACTTAATAAACAATTTAGGACAGTCATATCTGCTTACAGGTATTATTTGTCTATTAAAACTAGTCTGCAGATTATTTCATGCATACTTTGTCAAGTTATGGAAATGCAATAATGTTTGAAGACTTAAGTGACGGTGTATCTTGTTTCTAATAAGGTAAATGATTTTGTCTTTGCTTTATCTTATTAGGGAGTTATGCCAGTGTTTAAAACATTCTGTGTGGTCTAACAGGTGTAAAATAAGTTCTTACAAAGTTGAGAACTGAAACTAGCTCTGTAGATTTGTTCAGTGCATATGAGAAAACTTACAGCTTTACTGGGATGATGCAACGCTCTGCTGGTTTAAAGTGGCTGGGCTTTTAGAGTTTGGCAGGTACAAACTTAATATTGGATTTTTCTTAGAGATTTTTTAGGAAAGGAGTATATTCTAACCAGATAACATGATTATATGTAGAAAAGTAATTGCTACTTCTGAAAGAGAAGTTTCCAAATTACCAGTTTTCAGAAGAATCAAATAAACCTGTTACAAGAGGTCTCTAAAATCTAGGTTAGCTGGTGTAAAATCTTGAGTCTCATGGAAGTTAACAAGAGTTGAAAACTGGTTTTAATTATATTACTTCATGGGCTCTAGAATCTTGAATTTGATACACAGAAGTCAGTGGTAACACTACCAGACATGAAGCAGATAAGAATTATCTACCTCAAGGTTCGTAAGAAAGTAGCACAAGCTAAGTGGGAAGCTGATAAACCAGTGGTTGTTCAGTTACTACGTTCCAAGTGTGAGCTTAGAAACTTCAGTTTGAGTCAAGATTTTAAAATACCTATAACTGTAGTTGATGACCACTAAGTAGTCTGTGGCCACATGGGAGAAAGGTATGCTTGGTGCATCTTTGTTCAGTCCAATCAACACATCTCAGGGCAACTCAAGTTTATCTGCTCCCATAAAGCTATTAGGAAAGCTGTAATGCAAGTTCGTGTTGTCTGCAGTTAACTTTTCTCATCCGTGGTCAAATTGCCCTCAAAATTTTGTAGTATTCACAAAGACCATCAGTTAAGCTTACCACCACATTGGTTTTTTTCTGTTTATGTCATGTCTTCTAGTAGACTGGCTATAGTTTCTCAGGGTGGATTTGAATATGTAAGAAATAAAGCAGGAATTTCCCTTCCTACAAATGTTGAGTTTCCTATCCTAATAGACGACTTGATTTTAAAATATTGATGATTTCCCTGAACTGATTTTTTCTCTTATTTTCTCTAGGGGCTTTAAAAGCGACCTGTTTATATCTAGAAAACATTCATAGCAGGCTTATAAAACATTAAGACCTAAATCCTCTCTACTCAAAAGAAAGCATACATATTGATTGTGCATAGAGGTTGTTCAACTGAATGAATAAATGTCTATTAAAATAAATAAATAAATAAAATGTCCAAAGTGGTTTGTGCCAAGCTGAGTTTGAGGACCCTTGGGTAACAGGAAGGCTGATTTAACCAACACCTCACTGCCCTCATTTCCACTTTGTTCTAGGTCATGAATATCCACCTACAGTAAAGGATGAGGGACAAAGACAGTAACAAGTGGTTGCCACACAGAAAAAGAAGAATAAAGACAAGGAGAAAAGTCACCCAGAACATTTAACAGACAATAAAAGCAAAACAAAAAATTATATAAACCGTGGAGGGGGGGGGCGGGTAGACTCTTGAGTATTTGAGAAGAGACATTCTCTTCCATACTTGAAGCAGTGGAGGACTAGAGAGACATAAATGTCATTTCTGGTTTCTTACCTGAACTTTGAGGTACAATGCAGAAATTGGAAGAATCCAATATCACTTTATCATTGCATTATCTAGGTTATCCTCTGCCATGACAGGATCTCAATTCCACATCTTCTACAAGCAACTAACACCCTCTCCTGTTTCTTCCAGGAGTCTCCCGACTTCATGGCATTTACTTACTCTTGTTGTGCTTATTCACAATTTGTCTTGCTTCATTATTTTGCCTGATGCCTTCTCCCAGAGGCCATCCCAGCTAAGGTTCTGCTTGCAACTGGCTGACCTTTGCCATATGTTCAGCTGAAATTCCTAGAAGAGAACCCTCAAGACTCAGCCCACAACCATCACCCCTAGAAATCTACACATTCATGCTGGCCACATCTTAGGTCAGCTGTAATGAAATACTTGTGGCTTATTCTGGCCCATTCAGCTGTAGCTGGAGAGGTCAGAACCACAGATGAGAATGTAGCTACTGAGGATAAAGGAACCATTCAGCCCCTTGCTTGGCAAAGCACTATGGGTAAGCAAGTATCCACAAGTTTTCTTTGACCAACGTAATGCCAACTGGTACTCCAAGCATTCACAAGCAAGAACATGGTATTAGGAAAAACGCTGGTGGAGACCCAACTGTTAATGTAAGTACAGTGTGAAGAAGTGTATTGCAACCCAACCAAAGTCAGAGCCAGCCACAGAAATCCTTGGAGCATCGCCATTTACTTACAGGCATTTAACTTACTGCAATGTGATGAATCATCTACACACTGTAGGTTGCCTAGTGCCTACTTTAAAATGATGCAAATGTCCTCTAGCCTAATTAGCATTTACAATCCATTTTTCTATTTAACAGAAGATGACAAATCAATTTAATTAGCTTAAACTCTAAATGTCCAATATAAATACACTGAAGTCAAGAATGTGATATAACTAAATTTGTTTTTGGTGTCTTTCCCCTGAGAATTGTTACAGGCCTTCCCCTCCCCAGGCACCAGTATGGTCCTACTTCCAGACGACCTCCCTGCTCACCCTATGGGGGTCTAGCTTTCTGAAGGCCACCTTAAACTCTACAACTCCCTGCTGCCTCATCAGACCTTCCTGTTCTGTATCTCATTCTTGCCAGCCCATGAATGGTGTCTACGGAGCTCAATTACAATATGGTTAATAATTGGTCTTAATTCCTTATGTATAGCTGTTACAATTGTGCTTTCAACAACTGTAGGAAGATCTTTTTGATAGACATATGCATCAGTTTTCCCCCCACACAAAACTAAGTGCTATTTGCCTCTATTACACTAACCCTAGTATATTCTACTGAGGTGGATTCTGGAAAAGGTCATTGTTCACATTTTGAGGCAGAATCTGGAGAGTGATTTTCCCTAGATCTGACAAACAGAGTGACAGAGGTTGTGTCATGAACAGCATCTCTATCTCTCATCACTTCCCACTGAGTCACTAAGTATGCAGTTATAGAAGTCCCCATCAGGACAGGAGAGGGCCCACTACCACCACCTGCACATAATCTAACCCACTGTGCTGCTGAGGGTGACTGGGAGGCACATTTTTATCTTCCCCTAGGATGGTTAGAGACTGTAAAGACTGAACCACCATTCATCAGTGACTAGCATATGGAACACAGAGAACAAGAACTAATTTTGGTCCTTTAATAATAGGACAGTGGCCTTTTTTCCAGCTTTTTTTCTGTAAGTACAGGAATTTTCCATGAAGGACCAGATGTTAGCTCTTACCCATCTGTGCAAATTGCTCATGAAGCCATCCTGGCTGCCCTGCTTTGGAACTGAAAATGCTAGAGTTCCAATCCCTGGGTCTCCAGCTTCTGCTCACCCCCACCAACCCATGCTGGTCCTCCTCAAGCCAGAAACAACTCAGAAGGAGCATTTTAGAGTCTCCAGGAAATAGACCTGTGGTTTAGACAGCAGTAAGATATCAGCAGGTACAGTAAACTTATGTGCCACATTTGAGTGATGCCTGGTTATTACCACCTCTATCAAGCCAGAAGCAGGTCATTAAGAGTCACCTTTGACTCTGCCAGTAATGGGCAGGCACGTTACTTTAGAAGGTGGCAAGCTACTCTCATAAGCTACATGGAGCACTTTATTAAAACCTCCTATAGAACAAGGGGAGATGAATCAGAAAGATATTTGTGGAGCACCTCCATACATGGTAGTATGGAGTGTAACATTGACCACTAGGCCAAAGTGTTTATTCATTCATTCATTCATTCATTCATAAAAGAATGACAGTACTAGCTGAAATATTGCAGATTAAAATGCTGAGCAGAACAGTCATGGAACCTGCCCTTGTCTGAGTTTACAATCTAGTAGAAGACTCCAATTTTAATTAAATAACCAAACAAGTTTATAATTTTGAGCTGTGACACACACTAAGAAAAGGGGCTCAAGGAACACTCCACAAAGCACTGATACAGTGTGGGACTCAGGGAAAGGTGCCCACATAGAGGACTTTAACCAGCCAATAAAAGGAAGGTGATGGGAGCCAGAAAACAAGAGCATGCCAGGCCAGGAAGGTCAGACCCCAGGGGAAAGTCCTTGGCAAGTGTAAAAGCAGGACGCGGCCAGGACCAGAAGCAGCCTGAATGGTTGGGTGCCGATCTGGGGCAGGGGGCTGCGGGGTGATGCTGGAGAAAGGTGGGCACCCCACATGCTGCTGATCCTGCGGGGGTGGGAGCCGTTTGCGTGACTTTCTTATGAATTATGGAATCTGTGCTGCACAACGGGGCTGGAGAGTTCCATCATCCAGGTGGGAAAATGCAGAATCTGGAGCAGACTTTGAAAGACAGATGGAATTTGGAAAGACCAAAGAGAAAAGAAAAGGAATTCTTTTTCTAGCCTGGGAGGACCGGTCAAAAAACGCGTCAAACTGACTAGCAGAGACAGTTTGCTTTTCCCTTGCAGAGTTGCTGAATTCTTTTAGAACATAATTTGTACAATATTCCTGGTTGCAATGCCTTAGGGAAGCCATACAGAATGGTGCCAATAAAACCTGAAAAGGAAAAGATGGTTTTAATCAAGAAATCAAATGTGGGTATTTTAGCCAAGAACAGCAAAGGTAACTGAAAAACAATCAATAGGAAGAGCCTAACTCAGCAGCTACCAATACCAGTCATAAAGCTGGAGTAAGTAAGATAGTGTGATGTTTATACAGAGATAGAAACCGACCAGTAAAACAGCTCAGAAACAGCCCAACCAGTATGTGGACATCTGATTATGAAAACCATGGAGCTGAGTTATACAGAACTTTGCTTCACACTACACGTAAAGTACTGTGTCCAGGTAATTTCGTGTCTACATTAGAATTTGGGGCACTGGACCCGGAGGCGCTGGGCGGGGCGCACAGTCAGAGCTGCGCCCCTGGGAAATGCGGAAGGCAACTATTCAGGGGACAAAAAAGGAGGCAGCATGCGACCTCATGTATGCAAGGAGACACCGCTGAGGCCCCAAAAGAAAGCAGGGCGAACCCTCGGAAGCCCCGGGATCGCAGCGCTTCGCTCTCCCAGCCCTCGCCCCTCACTGGTCTAGCTGCGGGCCGGCAGCCCCTCCCTCTCCACTGCAGCCTCCGCCCGGTCCACCGCGGGCGCCTCCCGCGGCCTCTGCTGCCCCCTGGTGGCCACTTCAAGGGTTGCCATGGGCTCGGGGAGGTCCTTGGGCGCGCGCGCGCGCGTGTGCGTGTGCGTGTGTGTGTGTGTTGACGCTTAATTTACCAAACTCTTACTAGTCCATCTATAAATGGACTATAGACTCATCCAGGGGTGTCGAAACAGCTGGAAATTCAGGCCAGTGGTTTCCTGTCTTCTCTCAGATTAAAAACTACTTGACTACATTCCCAGATCTCTTTACTATTCAACAGAAGATTCCCGGTTCCCTGGCAATCTTGACTACAGGTTCTCCTTTCTCATCCAAAATGGGAAGGAAGGGAACCTATATCAGCTGTATGAGTGATTTTAAAGGAACCCTTTAAAAATACCACATCATACTGTTCCCCGCTAAAATCACCTGTATAATCCCCACAATCACCATTTTCTGCTAAAGAAGGACTCAAATTCCCAGAAGCGGCAAGCCACCAAAAAATGCAATTCTTGAATTTAAATCATCTCTCAAAAGTCACTCTTAGTCCCCAGAGGAAGTGAGACATACAAGAATCTCAGGACGCCAACCAGAGGAAGATTATACAGTGCAGGGAACTATTTTCTCCCTCCGTTGAAGAAGCAGACTCCAACCTTTTGAAAATAATTCCTTTATAATGTCAAAATATTTCACATAACTCCTCATGACACAATGACAAAAAGAGGCTGTGAGTTCATAAGTGCTCTAAAATGACTTTGAATAGTATTAATCACTACAGCCTCCATATGCATTTGAAACATTGTAGGATTTGTGTGAGACTGTATCCAGTTGCAGAAGGTTCAGGTGCAAATGTGGTACCCCTGTCCACAAAAACAGCTCCATGGCCCAGGGTCTTTTTGCTCCCCTACCAGGCTGCCATTAAAAGAAATAATAAAAAAAAAACAGACAAATGTCATGAACTAATTTGTAATGATGATTTTGCAAAACCATAATAGGGTGTGGCAAGGGCCTGGTGTGGGAACATAGCCTTCCACCAGCTATCTTCAGTTTCCTAAGATAGTCTCCTAAATAGTCACTCATGAAACTCCAACTCTACCAGATTTGTGCAAGGCAGGCTGAGTTTTCACCTCCAGGAATAATATGATGGCTAAGATTTCTCAGTTTTTAAGCACCATGAAGTGTTCTGAGATCCGAAAGGATTGACAGAGATCGAGAATAAATTCTCTCCATTTGTTACTTCTTTCTCTTGCCTAACTGCTCTGGCTATAACTTTTGGCACAATGCTGAATAACATCAGGGAGAGGGGACACCCTTGTCTCGCTCCTGATTTTAGAGGGGATGCTTTCAGCTTTTCACCAGTGTACTGTTGGTTGTGTGTCTTTATATATTGCCTTTATTATGCTGAGGTACAGTCCTTCTATATCTAATTCGTACAGGGCTTTTGATATTGAATTTTATCAAATGCTTTTTCTGCAACTATGGAGATGCCACATGGTTTTTATCCTTTATTATGTTGATGTGATGTATATAGATCTATATATCTATAGATATATAGATATATATATTGATTTGTGTATGTTGAAACATCCTTGCATCCCTGGAATGAAGCCAACTTGATCATGGCCTCTGTGCTGTTGAATTTGCCTTGCTAGGATTTTGCTGAGGATTTTTGTATCTATGCTTATCAGATCTATTGGTCTATAGCTCTCTTTTGCTGTTGTTGTTGCTGTCTCCTTCTCTGGTTTTGGTATCAAGATAACGCTGGCCTCATAGCATGAGTTTGAAAAGGCTCCCTTCCTTTCAATTCTATGAAATAACTTGAGAAGAATTTGAGCTAATTCTATTAAAGACTGATAAATTCAGTAGAGACAACATCCAGTGAAAAAATAGAAGAACAGAATATTGCTTGGAGTCACCTACCTGGGGCCCACACTGAAAATGCACATTCTGGAGTCTCAGCTGGAGTCTTTTCCCTAATGCCTGCTGCTGCTGCTCACAAGGCTTCAAGATGAGGAAGGAAAGCAGGGAGCCAGCAGCAAATAATAAAAGTTCAGAGACTATCTCCTTCTCATTAACACATTCCCCACTCACTTCCTATGATTTTTCTCCAAGTCAAATCATTATCTTGTCTTTACATCTTCTATTGTCCTTCCATTTGCTCCCTTGTCTGAAACAGCATCCATAGGAAGCTTCTGAAAACGTAAATAGGATATGCTATTCATCTACTCAAAACTTTTCCTTGGTTGCCATACTTGTAATGCCAGCTCCACTACTTGCCGGGCCTTGGGGGCTGCATAACTGGCTCCCACTTCCTGAACAGCCTCTCACCCCAGTCCCTTCTTCCCTCTATAAAATGGGTTTGGGCAATGCACTAAGTCCAGTGACAGAGCACTTGACTAGCAAGCACTTGCCTAGCAAGACCCTGGATTCAATTCTTTGTACTGAAAACAATAAAAACAAAAAATAATCAAAACTAAACATTATTTAAAAAGCTGGGAATGTAGCTCAGTGGTACAGCACTTGTCTGTTATGCACAGGTTGGGTCCTGGGTTGGACTCCCAGGGCCCCAAGAAAATAAAATGTGGTAATGACAAGCCCTCCTAAGGTTGTGTTGTCCATCTCACTCCACTACAGCATCTGCTGCTGAGAGACAACTCTGCTCTGTCTTGCTCACCACTGCCCCAATATCTAATGTTCCCAAGGGACACTCAGTAATTGTTGCTCAATGGATGACGGCCACAATAGTTTTCCACTTTCTAGTCTTCTCCCCCTCTCGTGGCTCCCATGAATGACCTGCTCTTGGCCTCCTTTGCTGTCTTTTGCTGCTTCACTGCAGTGAGTTACAACACAGGAGGAAACAGCTGAGAAGATGCTCTTTTGGCACCAGCTCAGGCCCTCTTCGTAAACACAGTGCAGAAAACACACTGCAGTGAAGCTGTTAGAAAGGCTGCTCCAATTTCCAAGCTACACAACATGGGGCCAATTACCAAGTTCATCTCTCATCTCCTAGTGAATGGTTTTCTTCATCCTCTCCCTCCCTTTGCATTGCTATAAGCCCCTCTCGGAACTCTGAATGTTCTCAGCTCCCTAAGTTTGGTTTCAGAACAAGGCAGTGAGAGAACTACTCCCTCCCTTTAGTTGGGTCCAGTGTCATTGCCAGATGATTCTGCACTACTGGCCAACATTTGCCATGAAAACATTCCCCATGAAGTTATGAACTCCCAGGATCCTGTGCACATTGGAATATAATGAATCCAGTCCTGCCAACTGCTGAGGCTCTGTCACCTTCATTCTGTGCTGAGAAAACCCTCAGCCTAGACACACTGAATTTGAATCACATTTCTGGGCCTTTCTGAATTCACTTGAATAAGCATGTGTTTTCTCATAGTTAAATCACATAATACAAGTAAAATGGTTGATTAATTCAAAATAACCAGAACAAAATGGACTGGAGGTGTGGCTTGAGCAGTAGTGCCTGCTTTGCAAGTGTGAAACCCTGAGTTCAAACCGCAGTTCTACCAAATAAAAATAAAAATAAAAGCCCTCCCCCAAGCATGAGTTTCCTCTGGGCAAAATTCTAGTATATGTGGTTTCTCCTTATCGTACTTTTTTTTTTCTCTCTATCTCTAACCATGAGAATCTTGGCTCTTTTTACTGAGTTGAGGTTAATTAGAAAAAGAGAACAGGTGGCTGGAAATAGAAAAGGAAGTGAAGAAGAAGATCAGATGTTTTATGTCTTGTTTTTTCCCCAGTGAGATTTCAGAAGGAAAATGGAGCTAAAGAAAAATAAACTCAGACTTTAGAAGTGTTTGTTGGAGCCACATGACCAGAGGCTACTGTCATGTGCTTTATCTTGTGCCTCATGGAGCCTTGCTTGGCAGAGATGAAAATACCAAGTCAAATGTATTGAGGTTTGGGTCTGAGAACCAGGTATGGAAGGAAGAAGGAAGGAGTGGAGTGAAGAGAGATAGAGGAAGGGAGGAAAAGAGAAGCAGCATCTGTAAGGATTCCATTAGGTACCCCAAAATAAAATTGAATTGCATGCATTTAATTGCAGTGATAGTGTCTTCATAATTTCTAGCAAGCAAACTACAGAAGTCAGAAATTAGTCTAGTCATAGACTAGACATAATAACCAGTTGACCAGTTTAATATGCAAGAGCTTACAATGACAGCACTATAAGCGCTGTCACTTTTGCTTTATACAGAGCGAATAATCTCCCATATTTGCATTATTTCCTTCCATGATATTTTTTCATAGAATATCAAGCTCCCCAGCCACAAATTCTTCTACAATAATCCATTAGTATAAGAACAAGGCATTGGTCAAATCGTAGGAGACACAAGTGTGCCATTGTAGTCACATCCTCTCCTCCCACTAAAAATCTCCTGAATTTTCTCAGAATCACTTCTCTACTATCTCAAGTTTACATTATCACCTACAGCTGTAGTTTGATCACTTTCAGTGCTAGGTAGTGCTTTGTTTAATGAATAGATCAGAATGCTTACTCCATATTACTACTGATAGAATTTGGATTGATTCCAGATTTAGCTATTTGGAATGATTCTGCTGCAAACATTCTTGGCTTTGCCTACCTATGTTCAGGTGTTTCCAGAATCTAGAAGTCAGAGTAGGCATCAGAGCTGTAGAGAAAAATCATGCTCAAATTTGCCAAGTATTGTCAACGTGCTATCTGAAGGAGTTGTGCAAATTTATATGGTCAAAATCAAAGAAGCACTTCTGTAATTCAAAACCCTTGTCTATACCTGGTATGGGTTATGTTTTTAAAATGTACAGCCTGGTAAGGATGCAGCTCTATAACTCATGGATTTAATTTACATTTTCCAGATCACTAATGAGACTGAGCATCTTTGAGGAGATTTATTTGTTCCTATGATTCTCCCTTTTGTGAAGCACTGTTCATGGTATTTGCCAATTCTATTGTTTTCCTTTTCTTTATTGCTTTGTCAGCTATAAATGGAGCAAATATCTTTGCAGACTTCTTTATGGCTTGCAAACTCCTCTAAATGAACAGAAGCTGTTTGTTTTAATGTAGGTAAGTTGATCCACCTTTTGATTCTAAGCCTAGTTAATGATTTGTGGTGACCTTGAGTTCGCTACCCTGACCTGATGAAGTTATTCTCCCCCGCTGTCTTTTGAAAAGTTTTCAATTTATTTAACTTTTACATTTAAGACTTTAGTCCACTTTGATTCTGGTGCACGATATGAAGTAAGGTTGTGCTTCCGTGAATTTATACATACGTAGTAAGTTGCCACAGAATTACGTTTGTAAAAGTTTGTTCTTTCCAGGGCATCTTTATTGTAAATCAAATATCCTCATATGTGTGGGCCTGTTTTTAAATTATTTTTTCTCTTCCATTGGACTATCTGACTTTGTACTCTTTTCTCTGTCTTTCTAAGCTTTAGGATGTGGGAATAACAAGTCCCACACCTTTTTCTTTTTTTCAAGTGATGTATTGGTTAATCTCAGTCCTTTAAATTCCTATGTAAATTTGAAAATCTAAATTTTAAAAGGTAAAAGGCCTGTTGGAATTTGGGTTGAAATGAGTCTAAAGATATACTTGAAGAAAATTGAGTCTTTAAGTATTTTATTTTTCCATCCCAGGCCCACAGTGGTTCTCTCCAGTTATTTGGGTCTTTTATTATTTTTTTTCTTTTTTTTTTTTGCAACATTGTACTTTGAACTCAGGGCCTCATGCAGGCACGGTCACTGCTTGAGCCACTCCATCAGTCCTTTTTTATGATGGATTTTTTAGACAGGGTCTTTCGAACTATTTGCCAAGGACTGGCTGATCCCTGCCTCCTGAGTAGCTAGGATTACAGGCATGAGCCACTAGGGCCAGCTAAGTCATTTATTTTTTTAAGTTGTTAAAGTTTAGAAGTGTATTGTACATCTTTTATTAAATTTATTCCAATGGAATTTTATCCTTAAATTTTACTTTGTGTTCATTGATGTGTAGAAATGAAATAGATCTTTTAATGTTATTTATGGATTTTAAATTCAGAAAACTTGCCAACTTCTCTTATTAATTCTACCTATCTATTGAATGCAATATATACTATGACATCATCTCCCAATGATGTCAGCTTGTCTTCCTGTCAAACCTTTTCTACTTTCTATTTATTTACTTATTATTTATATTTCAATGCTGGTTGGAGGCTCCACTATCAAGTATTTTTCCCACATCTATTAAGATAAATTTGTTATTTAATCTCATTGAATTTATTAGCATGCAAAGTATACTGGCCAATTTTCTAATGGTAACCAATCTTTCACTCTGTTTTAAACCCACTCGGTTGTGATTTAGTATGTTTTTAATACATTGTTAAGCTTCTTTGCTAATATTTGGTTTAGATTTTTCACCTATGTATCTGATTTTGAGTTTGCCTGTTAATTTTTTTTCTCATACAATCCTTGACAGATTTGATAGCTCTTTAAGTGGGTTTCTGAAAGTTCCCTCTCCTCTGCTTTTCTGTAGAGGTAGGAAAACGTGATCTCATTTGCCTTTTGAACACTTCGAACTTACAGGTGAGTCCACAGGGCATGGAGTCCATTTTGTATGTTTGGGCTTCCATTAGATTTTTGTTCTTATATCGTTGAGGCAAATTATCCATTTGGTAAATTGTTTATTAATTGTCAGTTTGATCTAAATTTTTGCCATAAAGTTTTCATACTGCTCCTCCTACTTTTTCATTTTTTTATTATTTGTTTATTTACTTACTTATTACAGTACTAGGATTTGAACGCAGGGCCTCATGCTTGCTAGGCAGGCACTCTTACCATTTGAGTCACTCCGTCATCCTCTTCCTTTTGATTTGGGGTTTGTTTGAGTTTTAAAAGCATCTGTATTTAGGTAACATTTTATTTCTTATACTGTAGTTTCTCTCTTTTTTTCCTGTATCAATTTTGGTCTGTTCAAAATTCTAACTTCTATCTTTGTTGATCTTTAAGTTTGCATTTCTATTTCTAATTTCTGTTTTCTTCTTCTTATTTTTTCTATATATCTTCTTGGGTTAAATTTTCTTTTCTTCTTTCTTAACTTCTGAAAATGGATGCTTTCATTCACCTTCAGCCTTTTTTCTCTTCTAATAAGAGCTATATACTTCCTCCTAAATTCTATTTTAGCTTCAGTCCTTCAGTTTTGATATATAATTTAAAAAATATTTTATTATGATTCATCTTTGACCCATAGGTTACTTAGAAGGGTACTTCTTAATTTTCAGTGTATGGTAGTTTTGCAGTTTACCTTTTGTTTTAATTTCTACCTTAATTTTATTTTCATCACAAAAGAGATAGGTGTGATTTTAATGCTTTGAAATTTTTTCAAATGATCTATGCAATCAGTGTTTTTAGTGGTTCATATGTTCCTGTAAATACTGTCTATTTTGAAGTTCTTATGTACATTGTTCTAGATAAGCCCATTTGATTAAATTTCTTCATCATGTTTTCAATATTCTGAGCCCTTACTAATTATTACTGGTCTATTTGTTCTGGTGACCCATATGGAATTTTCAAAATATATTTAGCATAGCTGGAAGGAAATTAACTACTGAACCTAACTCATCACTGTAAGGCTCAATTTAAAAATAAATATACATACATATTAATATATGAAATACTTTAACATTGCCTAACTCTTGGTCAAAAGTCAACATATTTTAATAAAAATGTAATATTCCAATAATAATTAAGGACAATTTACTAATTATAGGGTTAGCGGAATTTGGAACATTGCATGTCTGCTTTTAGGTAGCTGAGATGAATGGAATAGAAGAGTTTTGAAATGAAGAACAAAAATATCGTATTCTAATTCCTCATTTTATAAGGGTTTTAAGGCCCCAAAGAAAGCATTCATTTAGGGGGTGAGGGTGTGGTCAGTTGTGGACCATGTGATTGTCATGTTTAAGGCCCTGGGTTTGACCCCCAGCACAGCCACCACAACAGCAAAGAGAAACTGGAGATTCATCCAAAGTGACATTCTGTGTTGTGTCAAGAACTCAGGTGCCTGCTTTCCTATGCCAGCACCCTTTCTTTTGCATTAAAATAAGAACATTTGGGGTCTTTGTGGATAAGAGTGATTTCTAGCAGAGAAGACGAATACAATTTTCTTGGAAAAGGAGAGCATGAGTAAGAAACCGAAGGGCTTTATGAATGTTAGCTTTTGTTATTGCATTAGAGAGAAGACCTAAGAGTTTCATTTCTGTTGTAGCTGCTGAGTGGAGGCTCTAACAAGATGAGATTTTTACAATTCAGGATAAAAGAAGGCACCAGAAGTAAAGTCAGGAGAAACTACAGTTCAGCCATACCTGGAAAAGGAAGCCATACTTGGTGATGGAAAAACAAGGTAAGAAAGCAGATAGTAGAACTGTGGCCTGGTTATGCTGTTTAACCAAACAGTAATAGAAGTTGGAAACCCAACAGGAATCTCACAAAGGACAGGAGCTAGAGCACTCTGCACTTAACAACACTGATGGTTGCCTTAGCTATAGGACTCCAGTTTACAGTGAGGAACTTGCAATGAGGGCATTCACACACAAATGAAAGAAATAATGATAAGAGATGGAGGTCTTAGAGGTCTGAGAAGAGTTTGTAATACAGACACCTCCAAAAAAATGAGGTTATAACTGGTAAGAAAAGGATTTATGTATAGAGGACTAACTTGAGACTCTTCTAAGGAAATCACAGGGACTCAGATCAAGGTCAATGAAAATAATAAACTATGTGCTTTCCTGGCCACACTGCCTCACCAGGCCTATTTTGATAATATTTGCTCTTAGAAAGAAACCTTAGAAATCAAGAACCCAAAGCCGGGAAAAGTGAATCTCACCCTTCCAGTCCTCTGTGTAAGTGTTCAGAGCAATCTAGGTAGCCCCTACTCTCTCTGCCCTTGCCCTGAGGGCTGAACTTGCTAGAGCTGGGAACTAGTACATGAAGTTATTCAAATATTTATTGAGCATCTCCTATAGACCAAACTATGTATGAGCATTAAGAATATTGAGATAATACATGCCTCCTGCTCCTCGAGATGTCCATGGAAGGCACAGGATATAATCTGGTTCTATAAGAGAGTCCTCTTAACTCACCAGCCTCATTTAACTCATCTTCCAAATCAGAATGGAAATGACCACCAATGTGCATTTCACAGGATGAATAAGAAGGAAAAATATAATAAATATTCAAATGCTATGAAGAATTGAATGTGATTGTTGCACGAATCACATAGACTGCTGGGCTGTTTTCAAAATCTACTATGAATTTCAAATTCTTATTTTGCAGATTCCTCTTTAGAAAGGCCAAAAATAAACACTACTAGGGACATAAGGAAGAAAGTGTTACTTGGCTCTGGTACAAGCAGAGGAAGACAGAGAACAAAGGGAAAAGTGATGAAGGAGGTGACCAGGCCCAGGAAGGGTCAGGTCTAATGAAGTATGGCCTCACACAGGTCTGGAATTTCTGGTTAGCTTATAGTTCTTAAACTATGTTATCAGTAAGAATCACCTAGGAATGATGGTTATCATGAAGATTTTCAGGCTCCACATCCAATCATTCTGATTGGATGAACTGAGGAAGCAACTCAAGGGGTTACCCATTTTGCTATTACTGAAAGAAAATCTCCTGTGGGGCTGGTGGGGGGGCACCCTGTTATTTGATGCTCAACTTTAGTCAATATCAGAGAGTATGAGAAAATTCAATGGCTCCATGTCTTTTATAGTTTATGTAATTAATGAGAACAACCCAGCAGAAGATTCAAGCCACAAAATGCAAGGTTTGCCTTTTATATTTACTCAATCAGCTAAATTGCCAAATTTAGACTGCACTCTGGGAACCATTAATTAACAATTAACCTTTGATAAGGGTTAAGCCATTAATTTCAAAATTCTGGCTATTTCTTCTGTACCCTCTTCAGGTCTCAAACCAGGGTTATGGAAATTAATATCATTTCTAAGATTGCCCTCTCTAATTATATTTAAATTTGCCAAAGCACCCAGGTTCATGGGCAACACAAGAAACAGCTTTTTGTTGAGGGGAAATGGAACTTGTTCTCTCATAACTTTTGAGTCATTGACAGGATAAATTAAGTGGAAAATAGGACGATTCCGCTTTGTTCTAAAGCTAAAGGCATTATTGACCAGAAACACCATCAAATTAGAAACTCTTACATATGAACATGTTTCCCTTTCTATATCTGCTTTTAGTTCTTTGTTTAAAAAACAAGTTGTATAGTTAGCAGCCTTCAAGCAATTTATGTTAATATTTTATTGGAGACAATAGCAATGAATTAAAATAGCTTTTAAGCAATATGAAAATTAGAAGACACACTTCCAAATCTCGTGTAGCATTAACAGGTGAATCAATACAGAACATTTGTAAATGATAAAAAATGCTGGCAGATAATGTTATCAATATGTGTGTTCAGAAGGCTGAACAATATGACTCAATGTCTTTTGGGTCCATCTGGTATACTTATGTGAAGTACAAAATGTTCTGGACTGTTTATATACAAAATCCATTAGCACAACAATTTTGTCTTTTTAGATAACTGAGAGGGAGGGTGCAATTCTAACTACCAGTGAACAAAAAAGACCATTTCATATTGTACCTGTATTTGGGATGTATTCTTTTATCATGTGTAGACATAAGTCTAAACTTAGACTGTCTAGAAATTTGGCATGTGGGTGACATGGATAATCAGCAGGTGTTTATCTCTTCACATAACCCAATAGTTAATGAGAATGGGAAACTATATAAGGGACCCGAAGAAGATGGATTGGTCAGGATTCATCAGAGAAACAGAATCAATAGTGTGTATGCATCCAGAAAGATTTGTTTTAGTAATTATCTCATGATTGTGGAGGCAGGGAGTCTGAAATCTGCATAGCAGAGCAACAGGCTGGAGACTTAAGGAAGAGTTGATGCTGCAGTCCTGAGTCCAAGTTCATCAGGGCAACATGTGGAAAAATTAGGCAGGGTTTCCATGTTGTCATCTTGAGAAGAATTCCTTCATCTTCAGGAAACCTTAGTCTGTCCTCTTAAGGCCTTCAATTGATTGGATGAGACTCAGTTGCATTATTAAGAATAATCTGCTCTACTCAAATACACTCATTCAAGTATTAATCATATCTAAAAAGAAACATACCTTGTCAATAACAATTCAGACTTGCGTTTGACCAAACTATAAATAAATGGCCTAGCCAAGTTGATACATAAAACTAGCCATCATGAGAGGGTTGGGTGAAATCAACAGAAAATATACAACACACATATGCAGCCACCTCCTCTGTCTGATACCATGACAGACATCACTCATCAGCCAAGGCTTTCTATGCTGTACCTTAGATCCAGGAAGTCAAGCTCCACTGGAATATGAGGTGAAATCTACTGATCATCCAAGGTCTACCAGGTAGTACAGTACCATTACTACAGATAACCATAACATGGCTACCATCACCTAATTTGATAATTCCAGTTAGAAAATCCAGATAAACTAAAGCAAGAAAAGCCCTGTCGCCTAATTAACAAATATCTGAGTCCAAAAGTAAAGCTCTACAATAAATTACATTCCTTTTTCTCTGGGAAAGAAATGATCATTATCTCATGAAAACCTGTTTACAACAGCTTTCTACCATTATAGCCAGTGCTTGACAAAAACATTGTTAGTCTTCACCTATAGTCTTCAGTCCTGTACTGGCCTAAAGTTTCATAACTACAACCAGAAGAAACTGCACATTGGGTACAGTTATACTGGTCAGTAAGATTTGCATACCTCCTATATCACTAATTCACACATTTGGGATATTCAAAAATATTCTTAATTTTAACAAAAACATTGGCTATCATATGTTATATGGTATTGGTAAACTTTGTAGAAATGTATTAATCAGATGAATTCACAAAATAAAAGCAAAAAACAGCCTTGAAAGTGAGCAGAAATATAGTCCATTAAAGAAAAAAGCCTATTTCTTTTATACTCAGGTCTATCTTTAAATAAGGTTCCATGGATCTCTGGAGATAGAACATCCATTACTTGCCTTCATTAACTATTTAGAAGTCTATTTCTGTAATTGCCAGCTCTGTACAATTCTATGCTCCACAGTCTGACCTGATGAGTACTCACAGCCCAGATCTCAGGGCTCTAGCTCTTTCTCGGGATGACTGAGCAACTTAACCTTTGGACTTCAATTTCCTCATGTTTAATGATGGGACTTGGACTAGCAACCCTAGACTCTGAGTCTAAAAACAAGTCAAAATTTTTTGTATAACACTCTATTTTTGTATGTTCATTGAAGGCAAAAAAAATAGCACACTCATATTACTTCTTACGATGTGCTAACACTCAGTGTATATTTTAAATCATTCAATTCTCATGAAAGTTTTAGTAAGTCAGTAGAAGATTGTTTTCCAAAAATGAGCACAGCAATATCTTTGCCCCTCCCGCATGTTCTTCAGAGCCTTGCCATCCTTCATTGAGAAAAGAAGGCTCGACATTTTCTCCTTGAACTTGCCTCAATTAATAGAATATAGTAAAAGGGACATGACAGCTATAGAAAGGTGACATCTGGCCTTGTTTTCCACTTTGGGATGCTCACCTTGTTACCCTGCCATCATGCTGTAAGGGAATTCAAGTCACATGGAGAGGACAAACAAAAGTATTCCAATCAACAGAACCCAGTTCTTAGTTGATGGGCATCGTCAACCACCAGTCATGGGAGTTAACTAAGCTTTGATTCAAACCCCAACATTGAAATCATCCCAGCTGATGCCAAATAAAGAATAGCCAAACTCTCCTGCAAAGCCCACCCTCAAAATCAAAGATTCATGACCAAAATGAATGGTGGTGTCACATTATAAAGCCAGTAAGTTTGGTGGTGATTTGTTATGTGGTGGTGGATAATTGAAACAAGGCCAGTAGTATTTTGTTCTCATCATACCCACAAGGAAACTGAGGCAACAACAATCTGCAGGCTGAACTCTTAAGCACTATGTCATATTTTCACTTAATAATTATTGAAAGAGATATTAGTCCTTATTGAATATTTCATAGTACCTCTTATTTAGCCACATTGATTAATATGTTATACATATTTTTACATAATTTTATATAATTACATGTATTTCTCCCAAAAACTCATGCTACTGAAGGCTGACGATAGATAACAATTTTAGAAAAAGAAAAGAAGATACTCTATATCAGAAAAGAGCTTGTTTCTTGGCCTCTTCTATTTATACCTGCCAAAAATATTTTTTAAAGAATTGAAATTTTACTGCTAGGAGAAGCAACTTCTAAGAAGCCTGACTCAATTCTTTTATATCATATCTATAAATCCTCTTTGATGAACATATTAAGACTAAAGATCAGGATCCTGCCAGTGAAGAAAAGAATTATGATAGAAGAAAATGGAGCTGGCATCTAAATTACATCCTCTTTATTTTAAGATTTATAATGTAATTAGATATTTTGAAGCAAATGATTTGAAGGGAAAGTCTTATTTATAACATTAAGTTATAATGTATAAGAAATATTTCATTTCACAACTGATTAAAAAGTATTTAATCATTAAAATCTAACCAGTTGGTATTATCACGTGAAAAATAAAGAGCACAATAAACCATTCTAATTACTAATAGCCATGGAAATGCTCAGATCCTTTTCCAGGAGAGACCCTCAAAACGCCACATAAGACATGCAAATTTCCTTGGGACCAAATGAACATAAATGCTGAAAAGCTCTTTGTAGAATTAAACAAAACTTTTTAAAATGCCAAATCATGGGCCATTACTGGTGTTTCTTTGTGCATGTTTGGAAAGCATTGTAGCTTTCCAAATTTCTGTATTTGTGTGTATAAATACTTTTTTGCAACTCATTAATTTGAGAAACTGACATTTTTCCAATGTCCAAAAAGAAGAACAGCCATCAATGACTTGAAAAACCTAACAAAGGCAGCTGGAAAGTCTATCGGGAGCCAAAATAGAAAGGAGGGGGTGAGTTTGTAACATTCTAGTTGGAATAAAGTAACATGTTTTCTCCAGGAAGAGAACACATAGTCAAGACAACTGGCCAGGTGCTGTTTCTTGACTCTGTGCCTAAATACACAAAGCCACGCAAGGGGAGAGGTACTTTGTATTGAGCACCAACTCAGGCCTGGCACAAAATGTTTGCCTAATAAATAATCAATTAATATAAGCCAAGCTCTGTTTCAGGTGCTGGGAACTCAGCATCTGAGTAGAAAGAAAAATCTTTACTTCTAGGAGTGCAGAGGTGTCATGAGGTCAGTGATAGCTAAACACTAGTCTACACCGATTGTGGTCAGCAAGAGCATCATGTATTTGTTTGACTTAGCACTCTTTGGCATGATCCTCCCCTTGGCCATCTGCTGTGTGTGGTTAGAGGCCTAGAAATAGAATTGTAGCCAAAAATCAGGGGTGGGGAATTAACTCTGGGCCTTGTAGGATCTTGCTCACTTGACCACCTCTGAATGCTCTTTCTGTCACAGGGAGACAAAAATGCAAGGGGAATACTCTGAGCACTTGTCCAAAATCCCTCCTCTCTATTCATTCCACACCTACTCTTTGCTCCCTGTCCAAGGTTTCCCCACCCTGTAAGCCAGCTTTTCCCCTAAGAATATTTGTTTTAACTTGCAGGGAAGTTATAATTGTTCTGGGAACTCTGATGTTAGAGATGATCCAGCCTGAACTGAACAACCCCAAGGAATTTGAAACTCTTGGCCCAGTGTCCTGCCCTGTGGAGAGCCAGTGTGCATGAACAAGTTCACATTGGAGACCTGGCCACCTTGTCAGCAAGGTCCATCAGCAAATAGACAGAAAAAAGCAGCAAGCAAGAAAACTGCCCACTCAGATGAAGCATTGGGGTAAGAGGGTGGTCATCGCAGAGTACACAGTCCCTCAAAGAGCAGGAATCAATTGCCTCAGATACAGTGACAATGGCATTAAGCGTCACAGAACAAACCTCCCCTTGAGAACAACTCTACTAAATAGGAACTGGCCTCATGTGCAGGTCTCAGATGCCCTGCAGAGACCAAATACAAACATTTGAAGCATGCTTTGAGTTTGGGTAAGGAACTGTCCTCAGTACTAATGGAGATTTAGCAGCATATTCACTATCTAGTGGCCAGTGGCAGGGATCAACTTCACAGGCAGGTAACCAGAGTACTTACGCTGGGCCCCACATTGAGGAGGCCTTTGTGCTTTGTCTGATGCTCTTCTGTTGCCATCTTGACATTCTTAATATTCTCATCTTTGAACTTATGTTTTTCAAGTGAAATTTGATGGGACAATGGTACCTATGCCTATGCAGAGGGGAGACACACAATATGTCATTCCTCCCTGCCTTATCTGCATATGCATTATAGCCTTAGCAATGGCCCATGGGCACAGAAGTCCAGGGGTCTCATGATGCATGTGAATTTGGTGAGGTGGAAAGCCTCAGAATCATTATATTCCTGTGATCCCTAATCCATTATTCAACCAACCATGGAAAGAAGAAAACATTTGGGGAAAAATTAAGCCTGTACTAAACATGTACAATCTTTTTTCCTTGCCATTATTCCTTAATCAGTATAGGATAACAACTATTTATGTAGCATTGATATTGCATTAAGTATTAGAGTAATCTAGAAATGATGTAAAGTACACAGGAGGGGGTGAATAGTTTCTATGCAAATAAAACCTTGTTTTATATAATAGACTTGTGTATCTAAAGATCTGGATATTCATGAGGTCCTGGGGCCAATCCCCCATGGAAAATCCAAAGGAAGGTAAATGTATGACATCTGTTGCTGGGGATGTCATATTTCTGTTAGAACTATAACTTGCTTAGAATGCAAACAAAAGATAATGACATTCTGAGAAACATGAAAGGCCAAAGGACCCTATCTTCTCTCATTGCCTTTCTGTATTAGCCAACCCCCTACGTTGAAAACTGACAGAGAAGGCAAAGGAAAGAGAATTGCCCCTAATTTCTTTTCCTTTCAGGCTTTCCTGACTCATCAGCAAGCTACAGACAGAGCATGTTGGCAGAATATATCCAAATCGAGAGGTGAAATGAACACAGTTCAATTAAGCTTATGCCTCATTTCCACTGTTCTGGCAAGAAATACCTGTACGTGTACCAGCTATGGAATGCAAATTGGACAATTTTGTTGATTCAGCATGAATTACATTTGCATTTAAAGCTAGTTTTGCATGGTATAAAGTATATGATAAAACTCATGCTAACAATTTAAAATTATAATTTTTCCTCACTTAGAAAAACACTGAATAGCAAATTTAAAACCCCACGATAAGTCAAGCAAAGAAGACCAACAGCAGAAAGAAAGAAGTCTTGTATTTCAGAACCTTTAATGCATCTTGTCCAGTTGTTAGAACAAGGACCTCACATCTCCATTTGCACTAGACCCTGCAAAATATGTAGCTGGCCCTGCCAGTAACACCTTTCAATTGTGACAAGTGTAAATGTCCCCAGACTTTGCCAGATGTCCACAGAGAAGGGAGGGGACAAGAAAGATGAAATCACCTCTGGTTGTGAATCACTGTCCTAGAAGTGTGAGGACTGCCATGACTTTAAAAAAAAATAGTGCTGTGGAAGCTAAGTGCTTAGATCCTGGGGAGTTTGTGAGATCCAAATGCTGGCCCAAGAAGCTAAGACTTAAGATCCTTTCCAGAAAGTATGGTGCCTCCCAGGCCTTTCCATGTCAAGACAATGCAAGATTAAGGAAGGGTGCATAGTATCTCTTTTTTTCATAAAGATAGGAAAAGGTATTTATGAAAAGTGGTGATTAGCTCATTAAAAACTACAGGTAGTTTCTCAGAAAAATCTACTTTAAGAAAGTGTGTATATTTAAAATACCAGAGACACTCATTCCCTTTAAACTCTGTGCCTATATCCCTCCTTGGAAAGCCTCCTGGGGTATAGATCATTCATTTCAGACACCAAATGGTTTCAGGGGACCTTAGGGACATGGTACAATACAGTGATTCCAAAACCACCCAAAAGGTGCTGCAGCCTCAACTGGCTCAGAACATCAGTGGGCCATGGAAAGGGCTGATGATAGCCATGCCTGGTGTCACAAACCTGTAATCCCAGCACTTGGGAGACTGAGGCAAGAGGACTGAAAGTCTGAGCTACATGACAACTTAGAGCCAGCCAAGGCTGCAGGTTGAAGGGATGGATGATAAAAGTGCACATGACTATTACACTATTTTTTCCTAATAGATTTGTGCAAGCTGAGCCTCCACTCAAGGTTAAAAACTGAAATACAAATTATAAACCAATTTTGTATGTGATGTATAGTCCATTAAGCACATTATACAAGATTCCCTTTGAATGATCATTACAACTCTGTATGATAAGAAAGAGGGATTTTTACTATTCCATGATAGATAAACTGAGGTTTGTAAAGGCTTCCTAAAGTAATTTTCCTCATCAAATAGCAGATTAGAAAAAACTTGTATTAAATCCAAATTTCTGATTCAAAGCCATAGTTCACATATTTATTTTGAATTATGTTTTTAAAGATATGGACACATTATATCTACAGTTTATATTTTCCATAATCACTTTTTATAGGTTTTTTATTTAAAAACCTTTAGGCAATTCAATTCCAGGACTTTCAAAACAAAGTGAGACACTTAAGCGTATTAAATAACATTAAATATTTATTTTTAGACTGATGCATTGTATAAATACCCTATAAATAATAAATATGCTGTTTTTATTTTACCATATATAAATTGCTTCTGAGTTAAGTCATACAGTGAAAATATAAGCCTTGTGCCTGAGGGAAAATTGATTAGATAATATCTTACCTCGATTATTTCCTTCTGTGTTAGAAACTTGCAATAATATGCCTTTCTGAAATGTGGAACGAAGAAGACATCCCAATTTTTCCATTTGATCTGGATTATTGCCACTGGAGAGGATAGCCCTGAGCACATGTATTATGGGTTCTACCTTATTCCTTCTTCAATTTTGACTCCTTGTCTATCTAAGAGTCCCACCTATGAGTAAATACAGAATATTGTTCCTTAAAGGTCCTCAGTGCAAATCCATGGCTGGTGTCCTTCTGGGTAGCCTTCTGCCCCCTATATTGGAAGACTCTGCTAGCTCAGATTACCTACCTAACCACAGTAAGACTCATCTGCCTAAGGGATTACAAACCTTCCTGCTAATTGATGTGTGTGATGCTATGGTCATCAAAGGAAGGAGATTTCACCATAAAGAAGAGGGATAAAACCCACTTCTGATATCTAAAGAAAAACAATCCTACAGGACTGCCAGTGTTATCAGAGGAGGTGTGTTTCTGTAAGAAGGGCAGGACCTGAGTATAAGGGCCCCATGTGAGCAGTAGGGTTGCAGTCACCTCTTAGTTCTTATTCTAATGGGAAGGCTATGAATTTAAAAAAATGACCACTGTCCATTCACTCATTCATCACCATTCATGCAACACATGACAGGTATCTGTAAGTGCCAAGGGGAGACACACCAGAACCAGGAGTATAAAGGATCAAGCAAGCTGCCTGCCTGTTGTGCTTGCCCTTTGTAGTCAGACCTCTGCTTCTCAACTCAACTGCACAATCAATCATCTGGAGAGCTTTTAAACAACACTTATGCTTATGGCATAACCCTAAAGACTTTTATTTTACCAGGCTGTGCTGGGCTCTGACCTTCCCAGGTGATTTTAATGTGTAGCCAGCACTGAGAACCCCTGAGTCATAGCACAGATGGTAATGGAGTGAGATGAACAGGGACTAAGAAGGAAAATATTTATTATCAGGACAAAATCCTCATCCTGGTAAGGCATTTGTATGCTAATTTTCTTTGGATTTTTTTCTTTTTTTAAATAAAATTCTACCTCAGATATGCTTAGAGAAACTAAGGAAGAGATATGACTATCCATGATTGAGGCAATTCTTTAATGGAGCCTCACATACCTTTGCCCTCTCCAGGTGGTGGCAGCGGTCCTTAAAGGGAGATGACCTCAAGCAGAAGACAACTTCAGGGGCCAGTGGCAGGGCCCAGATCAAATGAACCTGCTCTCATGAGTGACCCTCCTCTTGGGTCTTGATTATGCCCTTCCTTGAGGCATAGAGACAATTAGAGACCACTTCTAAAACGTGCACATTTCACATTCATATACCTAAAAGAACATAGCAAAAGGAGTGCTAACAGACTACTGGAGAGAAGTTTTCTCTACAGGAGCAAGATTTTATCCATGCTGGAGGAAGATAACAAAAAGACAAGACAAGATAAACACTTTCTCCCCAACAGAACAGACCTATCCCCTCTCCTCACCCCACTTTACCTCTGCCCATCAATCACAGGGCTCTAATCATCTAGTGTACTTTGTATTAAAATCTAGTGCCCACTACCCAGCAGAGTGCAGGATTCATAGAAGATATGCACTAAGTTTTTGCCAAATAAATAAATGAAATTATCAAATGTGTTTATCTCTTCATGCACTCACCTATGTATTGTCTTACCTGACATCCCCAGCCCCATTTCTACCAAGGCAGCTATTTTCACTTTCCTAAGACCAGGTGACTGTGATTTTCACTGAGATATCTGCCCCTAAGGTGAGTGGAGGAATGGTCACACTTATTCCCTTTACTGAGTTCCATTCTAGTGGCCAATGGCTCCAGGCAACCAGAATTGGGTTGTAGCTACCAGAAAGAATGGCAAGATAAGTGAAGTTTTAAGGATTGTTCTTCTTGACATAAGTTATTTTGGGAGTAAAAGAACTATTATTTATTGACTTGTATGGTGTGGCCTGATCATGTGGTGAAATAATATATTCTGAAGCATGAGTCAGATTGCAATTAAAGCTATAGGGAATTTCATTCTAAACTCCCTAGTTAGGGGTGATTAAAATCCCATCTATGGTACTGCAATAAACACATAATTCCATTTTTATTCCCACAAAAATGAAAAATTAAAACTGAAAGAAGAAATAAGTACACAAAAGTGTTAGAAATAAATTCCAGTGGAAATAAAAATTAACAACTTCTTTCATCCAACACTAGATGTGGATTCCAAAGAGGCATCCTGTGTAAATACTAGACAGACATACCATACTCATCCAGAACAGATATTATATTCATAATTTGAGTGTATTTCTGGGGTACCATAAAAACTTCTCTACATTTAAAAAGGTACATTTTTAAGGTAGTCAGAGAAAGCATTTCATTATTGTCTGCTCATTTCAGCAAATAGAATAGCTATGACTATTAGCAATGTGGAACAGCATTTTAGCCACAAGTTAAAGAAAGCTCTAGCTTGGAATTTACTTTGGTAAAGTTATTCCTTGCTGAAAAAATATATTTGATACATTTGGCACATAGTAGTCTTCCATAATCCAAACTCCCTTGTCTTATCTGATATTTATCTCCTTTTGTATTCATCTCTGTGATAAAAGTCTGCACTCAGAAATAAGATACTAAATTAATAAGATGCTGTTAGTGATCATTTAGAACATGACTGGAAAAGAGGCAGACTCACAGTTACACAGGAATTGGTGTTTTTTAAAGAAAACTCCAGGACTGGCAGAGTGGCTCAAGTGGTAAGAGTGTCTGCCTAGCAAGCATGAGTCCCTTAGTTCAAACCCCAGTGCCACAAAAAAGGAAAATTCTAATCTGTTTCTTAATTGCTAGCTAGTGACTGTGTAGTTGTTTCACCCAAAACTTTGAGGTTTCTTCCTGAAAACATTCACATTGGACCAAAGGTAATGTTTAAAGAATAGTGTATAAAAATTGTGAATGTCTATGACATAGACCACAGAATATGAAATAAGTTCTCAAGCAAACAAAAGGATAGTGAATGTGAAACAATACCTCAAAATACAAATTTACTCTAACTAAATATTAAGTACTAAAAACATAATGTATTTATGCCCTCTCCAGAAAAGCATCACTTGGGTCTTCTGGATATTCTTATTCTTCTTGTAGCTAGATGCATTTGGTTTTTAAATTTAGACAAGAGTAGAATTATTCTGATCAGCAAGATGGCCATCTGCATTCAAGCATGCAGCTGCTAGCCTTTAAACAGCAACTTTTCATGATTCATAACTTATTCATCCCAGGATGCATTCAGACATCTGCCTTATCATCAATTCAGCTTGTCGCAGCATTTTGCTTTTAAATTTTATAACCTCTACCTAGTTAACATAGTGATCTAACAAGTGAGTCGTCTTACACAGAGTCAACTGTGGGGTTCCCCAAGACTGAGGATCCAGTCTTGGGATTATATATGTGCATGTGTGTGTACAACACACATTACTAGACATTCCCCTTTAAAACAACACATCCAGTAGTAGTTACTGTTTAGTCTACTTTGGGTCAAGCACCGCATCTCCTTCCCCCTCAACATTATGTTTTATTAACACATATCAACTATACATATAAATAGGGTACACTGTGATATTTCAACACATTCATACAGTATGCAAGGTAATTATCATTTTCAGCTCTTTATTTCTTTAGGTTTGAAGACTTTGAGCTCCTCTCTTCCAAATCATCATACACAACAGATTATTGTGAACTATTGTCATGTCATCCCACTGTGCTGCAAAACACCAAAACTGATTCCTTCTATCTGTGCTTCTGTACTAGTTATCCAACCTGCCTTTATCTACTCCCCTGCCACACACATATAGCCATCCTCTAGTAATCACTACTCTATATTCAGGTCAACTTTTTAAGCTTCCATATAAAAGAGAAAACATTCAGTATTTGTCTTTCTGTGTCTGGTTTATTTTAGTTGACATAATACTCCCCAGTTCCATTGATTTTGCTGCAAATTACACTATTTCATTGTTTTTATTGGTGAACAATATTCCATTTCTGCACATGCCACATTTTCAGTATCCATTTATCCATTGAAGAACACTTAGGTTCATGCCATATATTTGCAAGTGTGAATTGCAATATATGCAATTCCTCTTTATCTTCATTACTATTCAGGAAAATATATATTATCTCTATTGGATAACTTACCCAATGCTATTAAGTATGAAAATGGCAATAATGGGTTGTTTGAAACCAGATCTATCTGTTCTCAAACTCAAACTTTTGCACCATCTTTGAATTGCTATGGAATGACTGCAAAATCCCCATTTACAGTGCAGAGATACTACTTAGCCCTGTGTTTTTTATCCTCAACCCAAGAAAGCTACTGCCCATGGCACTTGGTTGATATAAACTTTTTGAAAACTACAGGCTTTGCACACATTCATTGGATTTTTTTTGTCATCCTGGAGCACTTTTGGCAGCTGTGGCTATCCATTTCTTTACTCCCCATCATTAATAGTAGCATCCTGGGGTAGGCGAAGAACCAAAGAAAGTGAAAGCACAGAGAGAGAACAGCATTTGTAGGTGCTTACTTAGAAGAACTGTTTAATATACAGAAGATGCTCTCTGAAGGAGACCAGTTTTATCAAATGTACATATTTTGTTTTGTACAAATTGTCTGTTACTTCCTGTTTATTCAATAAGTAAATTGTGTGTAGAAAATAAATACACCCAACAGGTGATAATGGAGAGTAAGAAAATACAATAATTATAAAAGAAAGGCATTTAGGCAGTCAGTAACCATTTTAAACCATTCTTAAATCTACATTCAATCAAAAAGCAAAACACAATAATATACCTTCTACAAGAAACACACTGACTACAATGAGAAAGATTATTTAACAGTAAAAGGACAGCAACAATATATACTTGATTCTCATTATTCATTGTAAAATTCCAAATGTTGTTGCAAACAATAAATCAGCAAATATGGAATCATAAGCCTTAAGGAAATGGTGCGTCTGTAAGACATACATGCTCTCCATAAGGTTCTCATGTATTTACTTGGAATCATGGACAGTACTTAAGCACATGGCTGAAGGGCCATTTTAAGTAGTGATCACTCAAAGCAGCATGAAAGTGTGGGAAGCATTTCACTCACAGAGCATGAAAAGCACACCTGCTTAAAGGATAAGAGCTGGACCATGAGTGAAAACATTTGTGTCTGGTGACTCATATTTTTTGTCACTCTGCACATGCTTGAGAATAACAGCAAAAGTGCTGCACTAATTTTGGGGTTACTTATAAATTTTAGACAGTAAACAAATTCACAAATTTTGAATCCATAAATAGCAGCATTCTACCGTGTCATACAACCACTAACCAAAAAGAAGCCTGGGGTGATTATCATTCAAGACAGACTTCAGAATAAGGTTACCAGGGATAAAGAGGGACACTACCCAATGATAAAAGAGTTGATTGATCAAGACACAGCAATCTTAAGTATATATTTACCTAATTAGAGAGGTTAAATACATGAAGGAAAAATGATTTAAAAAAAAAGAGAGATGAAAAATCACCAAGTTTTGCAGGAAGCTTTAGCACTCTTCTTCTAGTAATCAATAGACCAAGTAGGTTGAATATCATCTAGGAGACAGAAGGAATGAATGGCATCAATTGTATCAAAATGACCTTTGTGCAACAATCCACACAAAAAAAGCAGAATATACATTGTTTTTAATGAATGCTAATGTGAATGAATGGGTGTGAAACATTCACCAAGATAGACCATAACATGACTCTTAATCATATCTTACCAAATTCATCACAGTTGAAATCATGGAAAGTTTATTCTCTGGTCATCATTGAATTAAACTAGAAATCAATAATATAAAGCTATCCAGGGAATCCCCCAATAATTGTAAATTAAACAATACACTTTTAAATGGTCCATGATGCTAAGGAAGAAGTCAAGAAAGCAATCTCATTCATAATATCTGCAAAAAAGGAAATATCTAGAAAGAAATTTAATCAGGGAGGTGAATGATCTCCACAATAAAAATTTTAAACCACTGGTGAGAGAAATGAAAGAACACACACACACACACACACACACACACACACACACACAAAGACTTCCAGTGTTCATGGATTGGAAGAATTACTACTGTTAAGATGTGCACTGTACCCAAAGTAATCTACAGATTCAATGCAGTTCCCATGGAAATACCAATGACATTCTTTATAGAGAAAAAAATCACTTCTACAATTTATATGGAATCACAAGAGACAATGAATAGCCAGAGAAATTCTGAGCAAGAGAAAAGCAGACATCCCATACCTAACTTCAAAACAATGCAAAGGTATAGTGATCACAGCAGCATGGTATCATCAAAACCGACACATTAGTCCGATGGAACAGAGTTGAGATCTCATAAATAAACCTACATTTCTACAGCCAATTGGTTTTTTTTTAAAAAAGTACTAAGAACCTGCATTAGAAACAGGACTATTTCTTCAATAAATGATGCTGAGAAAACTGGATACCCATATACAGAAAAGTATAATCAGATCCTTATCTCTCACCATATACAAAAAATAAACTCAACATGGACCCAATACTTAAATGTAAGACAGGAAAACACTTCCAGACACTGGTCTTAGCAAAGATTTTTCTGGATATTATCCCAAAAACAGGCAATAAAAGCAAGACAAACTAAAAAATCTTCTGCACAGCAAAGGAAAAAAATCAACAGAATAAAGAAACAACCTGCAGAATGGGAGAAATGCTTGCAAACTATTCATCTCACCAAAGATTAATAACCATAATAAGTAAGGAACTTTAAAAACTCAACAACACAGGGCTGGGGTGTAGCTCAGTGGTATAGTGCTTGCCTAGCATGCACAAGGCCCTGGTTTTGATTCCTAGCAACAAGAAGAAATAAAAGGGGGGAAATCTTTAAAAACAAATAATCCAGTTTTTAAATGAGCAAATGATCCCAATAGACATATCTCAAAAGAAGAAACACAATGGCCAGCAAACACATGAAAATATTATTGATATTATTAGCAATTAAGAAAGCCACAATGAGAAATCCTATCACTCCAGTTAAAATGTCTGTGATCAAAAAGGCAAAAATTTTAAAATGTTGCCGAGGATGTGAAGAAAAGGGAGCTACACTATTGGAAGGAATATAAATGAATACAACTGTAATGAAAACCAGTGTGGGGGTTCCTCAAAACACCAAACACAGACCTACTCTGTGATCTCACCTCTGGGTATATATCCAAAGGATATGAAGGCAGCATGCCAAAGAGACACTACTACATGCTTATTGCAGTGCTATACACAATAGCCAATATATGGAATCAATCCAGGTGCCCATTGATGGAGGAATAGATAAAGAAAATGTGGTATATATACACGTGGAATATTATTCTCCCATAAAAAGAATGAAATTCTGTCATTTGCAGCAAAATAGATGAAAGTGAAGAGCTTTATGCTAAGGGAAATAAGACAGACACAGAAAGAAAAATACATGTTTTTTCTCACATGCAGAAGCTTTAAAAAAAGCCTATCTGCATGCAGAATAGTGATTACTAGAGGCTGATGAGGGTGGGAAGAGGAAAGTTGGGAAACAAGTACCAAAACAAATGGAATAGTTTCTATGGTTCCACAGAATAGTAGGGAAGCTATGGTTCCCAATAACCTATCATAAACATTATGTACATAGAAGAGAAGAGCTCAAAGTCTCCAAACACAAAAATGTAATAAGAAAATGGAAATGCTAATTCTCTTGATTTGATAAGTACATGCTGTATATATGTGTTGTACCCCATAGATATACAATGTACCCCAAAGAGATATACAATACATATCAACATAAAAAAAATTCTTTAACTTAAAATGGATCATAGATCTAAATGTAAAATTACAAAACTGTTAGAAGAAAACATGGAAAAAATCTTTGGGACCTTGGATTAGGCAAAAGTTCTTAGATATGCCATCAAAATGTAATAGAAATGTAATGTACTCATGTATGAAAATGGCAAAATGAGACCTGTTGAAACTGTTCCAGGACTGGAGGAATGGGAGATAAAGGAGAATGATGGAGGGGGTGAATTCAACTATGCTACATTGTAAGAACTTTTGTAAATGTACCCCCAGTACAACAATAATATGATAAAATTTTAAAAGTAAAACAAATTAAAGAATAACTTATTTTAAAAAGTGATAAACTCCATTTACTCTGAAAAAGACAGTATTAAAAGAATGAAATATCTACCCTCAATCTGGGAGGAAATATATGCAAATCACACATCTGACAGAATATAGGAGCTCTCAAAATTCAACATTAAGAAAACAAATATTCTGCTCCAAAACAGATAAAACATTTGAAGACACTTCAAAAAAGAAAATATGCATATGGCAAATAGACTTTTGAAAAAAAGACCCACAATCACTAATCATCAGAGAAATGAAAATTAAAGCACAAGGAATACTAGTATGCACCCATTAGAATGACAAGAACACAGAGCAACTAGTCCAGTACCACCAAATTTTAAAAAAGAAAAAAGATACAGCTTTCTAGAGAACAGCTAGATCTGTGCTCACTATTAAGACCCAGAAATCCCAAACCTAGGGTATTTATCCCAGATCAATTAAAATCTATGTTCACAAACAAATGTACACAATATCTAATATAGTCTTATTTATAATCACCAAAATTTAAAAATAACCTAAATATCTTCCAGTGGAGGAAAAAATACACAGCTTTGGATGAAGTGATGCAATGAAATGCTACTCAACAATAAAAAGCGATGGACTCTTGTAACATGCAACACGTATTGAGTACAAGAAGCCAGTCTCCAAAGGTCACGTGCTATATGTCATGGTCCCCAAATTCATATGTTGAAGGCAGGGTGTTTGGGGGATGATGAAGTCATGGTGGCAGAGCCTTCATGAAAGGGATGAGTGCCCTTATGAAAGGTCTTTGTGACACCCTTCACTCTTCCATGTAAAAAGATGGCTGTCCTTGAGGAACTAGGTCCTCATCTTGGTCTTGGGCTTGCTAGCCTCCAACACTGCAAGAAATAAACTTCAATGGTTTATAATTCATATAGTCTATGATATTTTGTTGTAGCAGCAGCACCAGACTAAGATCCTGTATGATTTATTTCATATGACACTGTAGAAAAAGCAAATCTTTTGTGATAGAAAACAAATCAGTGATCATCAGAGTTCAAGGCCTTGGGTTGGGGAAAGGATTTAATTAACAAAAGGTGACATAAGAAAAAAATTTAGTGCCAATAAAACTGTTCTGTGGTCATTACATGAACCTATGTTCATGTGTTAAAACTCATAGAACTATATGCCAAAAATCAATTTTAGTGTGTGTAAATTCTATAAAGAAAATAATAAAAGTATAAAAAAGACTAAGCTAACAGAAAAGAATTTATTGAATTGGCAGATTATAAACTTGACAATCAAGACAGTCTGCTATATAATTTATTCATCAACCTCTCAGGAATTGATAGGATGTTTATATGAATGAATAAAAGCTATAGCTACTTGCAATAAATATTTTCTTAAGTATCTTTGATAGCATTCTCTAGAAATACTAGTGTTGAATACTCTTCAAGCTAAGTGTAGATGTCAGAAGTTGTCTAATTGCTTCAAAAGACACCATTTTTATATCCTTGTTATCAAACCCTGCCTCATTTATGTGCCAGAGGAAAAATATCTTTTTGTTGACAAAGCATCTATCTTAAAGAAGCAAATCCAAACAAGTCAAGCATATATTAACCCCATCCACAACAGAGGTGCATTAATTCCTGAAATATGTTAACTGTTATGGAAGTGAGGGATTGTCCAGGAATAAGGGACTTCTATCCTCACGTTTCATCTTCCTCTGCTCCTTATTAGAGCTTACTCGAGGGAGAATGAGTTATTAATCTGATTTCTTGACATCCAGGATTCTTTGGTTGACTGTGGCAATTAAAAGAAATTTGAATCTTATTCTTCCTCCTGGAATTATGCCAGGAAATTCCCTGACATTCTTTTTGTATTTTGCCAACTTTAATACCAATGGTCAGTAGTTTCTCTTCCTTCTTCCAACTTTGACTTCGTCTATAAATAAATAAGAGTGCCTTGATAACCCCACTTTCAAAACCAACAGCAACACAGGAGAAGTCCAGACATCTCCTCTGGGGTCTTTTCCTCCCCTCCTAAATGGAAGCTTTTACTCTGGTCACAGACTAAGTAACTGAGTAAACTAGGCCAGTTTACTGCTATAAATGGAGCCAAAGCCATCTCTCCAGATTTGTTTTGTCATCCCTCATCCTTTGAACCTGGTGATATGTTTGTAAATCTCGCATTGCTCTGGAAATTGTTTGCCTTCAGTTTGGAGAGATGGCAGAAGGAGGAACAAAGAGAGGGGGGAAAAAAGCCTTTATTGGTTGATTTTTTTTGTTTGCTTGGTTTTGGTTTCAGGGTTTTGGGGGGGTGTTGCTTTTTGGGGTTGTTTGGGGTTTTTTGCCTTTAACCTAAGCCATGTCCCTCAACTTAGCTTAACCTCTATTTAAGGGTATATGGTCCTTACAGAGAAATTAGTGAGCTTTATTCTTCATTTAACTGTTAATAATTTTGTATGGCTCCCATAGAGGAAACAAGTAATAAGTAATAGGCTTCAGGTATCTCAATCCTTAAAAAATTAGTACTGATAGCTCCTTTCCATTTTAGAAACTAATAGGCACAAATTTAAAGTCCTCTAAATTACAGTGTCTATGAATGATATAAGAGAAGGAAATGTATAGAATTGAATTGCCTGCCCTGCACAAACTGAGAAACCACCTGTCCAACTTAACCATGCTACTTATGGTACACAAACCAAACTGACACAGAAGATGCAAGTATATTTTACAGCATAAATAAGACTGAATTCCAACTATGTTCATATAAAGTCCCATTCCAATTCTCATTCCACTGTATTTCCAGATGGAAACTTGCTTTATTAATCTCTTTCACTTTTCACTTTTGCCTGTAATGTCAGCAAAGAAATATAATTTTAATTCAAAGCCAAGCCAATTAACTGAGGTAAGGCCAGAACTATCCCTCACAGATCTTGCTTACTTTTGTTAAAACCAAAAGAGAAACGATATATTTTGAAGGACACAATATCCACTCCCCCAATTTTATGAAGAGCTAGTTGTTAATTCATGGTTCTATTCATATTTTAATTAATTTTGGAGTGCTCTGTTCCTTCCCTTCCTGAGTGTAAGATCAGTTTAGAGGAAAGTGGTGGTAAACTATTTCCCTTAACTAGAACAAACTGTCTGGGTTATGTACAGATTATGGAGAGATAGAAGAGCAATATGCTAGAAATGAGGATATGCTTCCAAAAATTTAGCAGAGGTCAAAAATGATTCATTGTTCTAGTGTTCTTTCAAAACAATATTACTGTATGATTTAGAAAATGTACGACCAACAGACTGGAAGGTAAGTTGACATAATATTTTTAGCACCTAGTTCATATTGCCCCCAAATGCTTATGATTTTCCAAGAAAACCTCCAAATTGAAGAAATGATTCAAAAAATGTTCTGCAGCTTTCTGTATATGTTCTGTCCAGGTTAATTATGCCATCTTTGACAATTACAAAACATTTCTACTCTTCCCCGCAAAGAGATAAACTCTAATGCCAAACTTAAAAGTAAAACCTTGTCCAAATTGTGAGCTGCTTGAACCAAGTCAGCCCCTCCAGAAATTGCTCAGCAACTCATTACATTAGACATTTTTTTTTTGGCAGTACAGCAGTTTGAACTCAAAGTCTCATGCTTGCAATCTATCACTTGATCTACCCCCTCCCCCAGCAAGGTCCCCCCTTTTTTGCTTTAGTTTGTTTTCAGATAGGGTCTCACACTTTTTGCCCAGCTGGCCTCAGACCAAGATCTTCCTACCTCTACCTCCTGACTAGCCAGGATTACAGGTGCCCACCACCACACCCAGCACATTACACTATTTTTTATCCTGATCATGCCTATAGAAAATACCTAGATAACATCAAAGAATAACCCTAACACTGGACACCACACCACCTCCTACCTTGGAAGGGAAGGACATAATTTGGTCTGAAGTTACATCTGAACTCAGACTGAAAAAGAGCTACCCCAGGAGTCAATGATGCTGGTGGGACATTTTGTCAGGAAGAAAGCCTCTAAGATATTGGAGAAAGAGACAGCATCTGAGATCAGACAACTCTAACTCAGTCTGGCAAGACTGTCTGGAATCAGTCTCCCTGGGGGTAGTAAAACAGGATGATATTCCTTACCTCACAGGGTAACAAGAAAGATCAAATCAGACAACAACATTAAAAGTGCTGAATGGTTTATAAGAGCAACAAAGAGCTGTTGTTTTCCAACTCCCCCTCCCTTGAGATATCTGCTTTTTGAGTTATCTGCTTTGCACAGAGGGACCCTTGGGCATTGCTCTAAAAGTCACTACCTGTGGTAAGCCTCAGAGCTGATAGAAACTCAATCCTGTCTCCCCAGCCAGCCTCCTGAGGGGGATGGACTTCCTTTTCTCAAGTTTTGCTAATTGGATTTTTTTTTTGAAGCCAGACTCACTTCTTTCTTTTTAAAAATCCATTATACTTTTCCTCCCCAACTGTCTGTGACCCAAGACCAGGGCGAATACAAACCAACCTTTCCAGTTAAATATCCCAGAACAGAGCTAGAGAGTTCTAGCCCCTCTATTCTTCCTCACTCCCTATGTCTACCATAGACTTTAATGAGAAAGAGAGAGACTTTACCTCTAAAGATAGAGTCGTCATAAAGGAACAATGACCCCGCTTTCCCCTATGCTCCTTCCTTGAGCCTCACCTCACTAATACACACTCCGAGGTCTTTGGCCAGGGACGCACCCCAACATACACGCCAGTAAACCGGCCAACCGCAGACAAATCTGACTCTTCGCCAACTTGTGACCCCGGTTAGCAGCAAAGGGACCAAGGTCCTTCACAGCATCCTCCAAAATACACTACAACCTCCGTGGGCGCCGCAGTAGCAGCCGCCCGCTGCAGTCCGGCCAGAGTTGCACATCTAATTTCCTCGAGGAGTAGCGCTCCTCCGCCCTTCGTCCCACTCGCCGGGGCTTGGCCCACATAGCCTCCTTCTCCTTCTTGGAAGGCCGGGAGCAACCGAGTCACTTTGCCACTTCTGTGGAGGGGGAAGAAGCACTGAAACATTCCAACCGAAGTAGCCAGAAGCCCACCATTCTGCGCCCCACCTCTCCGCCCTCTGGGTGCCTGAGCCCCGATGGGGTGTGGAGGCGCCAGGCGGGAAGAGGAGCGGCGGGACGATGACGAGGGAGGGCTGGAGGTTGATAGAGGACAGATGGGACGGGACTGGGGAGAGGGGCGAAGGCGACGCACCGGGCCCTCTCCAGTCTCTCGCACACACCGATCTACAACTCCAAAGCGCGTGTAGGGGTCACAAGGTAAAGGCCTTTCTTCCTGAACCTCGCCCCTCCTCTACCCCGCTCCCCGCCTGGACATCTGGTGAAAAAGCAAGGAGCGGGTGTACCTGGAACGAACACCATGATTTCCTCCAGTCGCTACGCCCCTGGGTTAAGAAAGACTGGCAGACCGAGTTGGGCGGGAGCCAGGCAGGAACTTGGCGGGGTCCCTTGCAGGTGGGCGCGCAGGGCGCGGGCGGGATGGTCAGCACCTCGGACAGCTCCCCGCCGCGCGATCCCGGGGTCGCAGCTCCAGCCGCCGCGGCGCGCGCTGTCTCCACAATGCACTGCTGCGCCCGCGGCCACCGCGGCGGCGGGAGGAGGAGACCGACCGATCCCCGCTCAGTTCATCCCTCATTCCTGTGCCAGCTCAGCGGATGCCGCTGCTCAGGGAGCAGACAGCACTGCCACCGCTTCCACGCGAGGAGGAAGGACGCAAGGGGAAGAGAAAGGTAATTGCCCGGCTTCCCGGCAGGGGATAGCTAATTGCTTCTAATTACCTGCTGTCGCTCTCCCCCGTGGATGCTGGACTGACATTTAAAAGGAGTTTGTCCTTTTATTTATGTTTTTTAACTCGAGCTATACTCGAGAGGTGGACTAGATTCTCCGCGTTGGGCTGGCTCTGAACAAGGGGAGGGGCCGCCAAGTTAATGGGTCCATTCCTCTCGTTCTGATTCCCAGTCCTCTGCTATCATCAGGAAGAGAGGGAGAAGTAAAGACAGTGATTACAGAGTGCATGAGGAGGAGCCCTGATCCCCGGTGGCAACTCTGGTTCTGACGTCTCCCAAGCTTGAAGGTTCTGAAGATCACCACTTTAGAGAAAGCGGGGTCAGCCAAGAGTATAGCAAAGAGTCCTGGGTGAGGCAGGTCTCCTCCCTCAACACAGTCCCCCTTCCAGTGGGAAAACATCCTTAAGACAAATCAGAAAACACAAGTGCTTCCTCTGCCTTCACTCAACTGAAAAGTGTGTCACACACTCACGGTTCTACCCTAGATGTTAGGCATCCTCACACTCACTTCAGGTTCCTAATCCATTGCTCACTTGAAGATTCCTGTTCTCCAAGTAATGCTTGTGCAATGTGCATTCCCCACAGTAGATGTCATCCAGCTTTTAACAGGTCCTTGTAGGTTACAACCCCAGAGCTAAAGCCACATAGCTTCCTCCGGCCCAAAATGTCAGTTACTTTGGGTTTTATCCCCTATTTTTTGCACCTTTTTTCCAAGAACAAAGATGATCAGGACCATCTCCAGTGTTCTGTGGGGTTCTTTACTCAACTCTCCCTTGAAAATAGAGCTTTTCTGAAAATACAATGTTAACAATTTAGTTGGAGACCATAAGTTCTTTTTTGGCAAATAAAAAAACCTCAATAGCCTTTTGGCTCTGGGTTTGTTTAAAGCCATCTGATAGACTGAAAATGCAAATGGTTTTACAGTTCTTGAACTACAGTTTGCATGGAGGCATATGGCAGCCTCAACACAACACAATCAGTACTACTCTTAGCACCTGGAGCAACCCAGGCTTGAACAGATGGGGCCTGCCTCAGCAGCAACAAGATGCAAGTCAGCTGATGGGCAGGATAAAGCATATGCATGAAAGGATGGAGTCCTCTCACATCCCCAAGTTACAGTGAAATCCAGGAACAAGGCTGCTTTACCCCTTCTTCGAGTCAAGAAAGTGAAGCACTACTTGAAATAGTACTTAAATGAAGGGCTTTCTTTTAACATACTCTTTTATAACCCTTATTTTTACAACCTTATTTTTAAATGGGTTTTATTACCTTAATGCATAAACAATTTCCCACAATTAAATTCAAGAAAAAGCAGTATAATATAGGAACAGAAAAAAAGAGTTGGAGATCAATCAGACCCAGACTCAGGATTCACTGTGACTTTGGATAAATTACTTAACCTGTCTTGTCTCAGCTGCAACATTAGGAGTAAGGTACTTAGAAGGTCTGTTGTGAGGATTAGCTGAGATGTGTATTAATGGATTAAGAAAGAACACAGCCTCAATTGAACTCATTCCAGGAAATCAGCAACACCCAAGGGGAAAGCAAACAAAATGTTAGATCAGTGCTTCTCAGACATTAATGTGCATGTGAATCCCATGGTAGTCTCTGGTTAAAATACAGATTGTGACTCAGTGCACTAGGGCATGTTGTGATATTCTGCATTTCTGACTTCTCAAATAATGTCCATGCTGCAGATGCTTCTGTCCTTTGAGTAGCTAGGTGTTAAATGTATAAGCATTTTGGTTTTTTTGTGTTTATTTGTTTGTAGTGGTACTGGGGTTTGAACTCAAGGCTTTGTACTTGCTAGGCAGGCACTCTACCACTTGAGCCATGCCTCCAGCCCTGAATCAACATTTTTAGAAGAAAGTACTTATACCTCTTCCAACATCACAGCTTATCTTTTTAAGTGTTAAACAAAGAAGGAACCCAGATGGATTCCAAAAAACTGCCAAGCTAGACAGTGGCCAAGGTGGTAGCAGAAAAAAAGAATGCCTGAAAACAGTACCAGAGCTCCTCCTGCTATTTGATCAGCCTGTTGTGAAAATAAGAGGTAACATGCCTAATAAAAACCAGACAACAGGTCAAAGACAAAGCAAATACCCTCTTGCAGCCCCATCCTCAGCTCTTCTCTGCCCTTCTTCCTCTCATTTTCCCTACCCAATACCACTGCTATCTAGCCAAAGGCAAGGCAATCCAATAAATTACACACACACACACACGCAAATATATATTCATATAATTTTTTGGGTCTCACACAAGCTAGGTAAGTACTCTACCATTATATATATTTTAGTCACAGCACTTAATTTCATTCCCAAAAACACTAAGTGTCTTCAAAGGTAAGTTACAGTTCCTTTTAGTTATTTCACCAGTAAATTTCACATTCTATAATATTATCTCCAATTTGTACTGCTATTGGAGTTATTCTGTTGGTTTTATTAAAATATCCTGATAGTGCTACTATTATCTCCAATCTGTACTGCTATTGGAGTTATTCTGTTGGTTTTATTAAAATATCCTTATAGTGCTACTAAATTTTAATATCTTTACATCTTAATATAAGTGATGAGCTTATAACAATGCTTAATAGAAAAAAATGTAAAATTCCTTTTATTCTACCATAATAAGAGTCAGATCCTTTGGTAGACCATTATCCAGCTTTATCCCACAACTGTGGCATAAGTTTTCAATGTGGTTTCACTCTATCTTCTGTTCAAATACCTCCACTCAGGAGGTATTTGAAGGAGGTACTCAGGCAGCTCCTTGCATTTGAAAATCTGTCAGTGAGGCAACCGCCAATGCCATCCACCCCATTCTGACTTTTAACAAGGCTGTTTCCACTCAGTAATGGGAATAGTGAAAAGAAGCAAGATAGGAAACAAGTTGTGATAGATGTCCCAGCTTTCTTACAATGGCACTGTGTCCATCAGATGCCTACTCCTAGCAATACTTGACAAGGTTCTAGATGAAGTAGAAGGCACCGGGCAAAAGTCACTCAATTAAATCCATGATCTTACTTGGAGGTTTGGGAGAATTTTTATAGAAAAATGAAAATGGATACATTATGACATAGAATAACTCATGTGACATATATACACTAAATTACAAGTTCCAAAGGAGTCATCATAGGCAGCTTAGGGCTGTAACTCTCAGACATCCCAAAGTCTCTGTCTATTCCTTTTAACATTCATTTCTTCTACTTTCTCTCTTTTCTTTGCATTCATTAATTATATATAGGAAAAGGTTTCATTATGACATCTCTATACAGTCACACAATGTACTTTGATCATATTCACCCCTCCACTATTCCACTATTTTATTTTTTTGGGTGGCATTGGGGTTTGAACTCAGGGCCATACACTTGCTAGGCAGGCACCCTTACCACTTGAGCCACTCCATCAGCTCCATTATTCCTTTTTCAACCCCCTATTCTTTTTCCCTTCCCCTCCAACCTGTTCCCTTGTTTGGTTTTTTTTTTTTTTTTTTTGGTGGTACTGGGGTTTGAACTCAGGGCCTCACACTTGCTGGGCACATGCTTTACCACTTGAGCCACTCTGCCAGTCCCCCTCTGACCTTTCTAGTATAGTTCTCCTTCTGTATTATGATCTTGTTCCCTGTCCCCCACAACTTCTATAAACTAGAGAATACAAGCTATACTTGTCTTTGTTGAAATGGTTTATTTCACTTAACATGATGATCTGCAGTTCCATTCAATTTCCAGAAAACAACATAATTTCATTCTTCTTTAATGGCTGTGTAAAACTCCATTGTGTATATATTGATGGACACCTACAATGGTTCTATAATTTGGATATAATGAATCATGCCATGATAAATATACAGATATCTCTATACTAGGCTGACTTGGATTCTTTTGGGAATATACCCAGATATATGGCTGGATCATGTGAGAGTTCTATTTTTTTAATTTTTTGAGGGACCTACATACTGATTTCTATAGTGGCTACACTAATTTACATTCCCACCCACATCCTCACCAGCATTTTGTTACCTGTTCTCTTGATAATAGCCATTCTTTCTGGATTGGCTTGGAATCTAAATGTAGTTTTAATTTGCATTTTCCTGATAAGTAAATATATTGACCGTTCTCATGTATTTACTAGCCATTCGTACAGTTGTCTGGTCAGTTTATGTGCTCTACTCTGTCTTTAAGGTTTTAACAAGTAGTAAATTGTGAAAGCCTGTTCTGAAGCTTTTCCCAAACAAAAGCCCCTCCCTTAAGCTTTCCCACTGCCCCAGTTGTTTGCAGTGCACATTGATGCAGATATACCCCTATTCTTCCCACCCCATATTCATTGTGGATATATTATTCAATCAGCTACATTTTAAAATAACCTCAGTCTCAATGGGGACAGTTTAAATAGATTGAAAAGAAGCATTTTTATTATTATAAAGAATTAAACCATAACTGTTTCTTAAATGTCTTGGTTTGTAGATTTTCAATTATTACAGAAATAAAACAGTGGAAATGATTTATGCCTCTTCTAAATGCTTCTTGAAGTTGTCTAATTGAGCTTGAAGAAGACACAGAGGTGAAGTAAAGCAAAAATAAGAAAAGGCATGAGAGAATGTGGCATACAGAGACATGGAGATAGAAGAACTGAATGAAGAACACATTTAAAAAACTAATTTTGTGCTACCCACTCTATAAAGACATAAGAACAGTGAGCTAAAATCACATATAGCGAAGGAAGTGGCATCAATGGAAAATGAAAACTGAAGAGAGGAGATGGAATAAAGGAAAAGGGAGAAAGAAAACAATGTTTAAAAAAGAGTTAGGGAATAGTAAAGAATTTTGCAGGCTTGAAGAATACAAGGGAGTGTCTCTATAGGTTTGCATTTTATGGAGCAGTTTATGAGTCCTGAAGGATGCTTTAAAAGGGAGTGTGAAATAGCTATATTTTCTAAAAGGAAAACAACAGAAAAACTTCTTTATTGGAAAAGTACACTGGAACAGTTAAAATTTTGTACTGTGTTTATAAAATATGAATAGTCTCCCAAAAAATAGTAAGTGTTTGAAGACCTTTATTTCTGACCACAAAACTATGTATCCAGGTCATTTCTTTAGAAAAGGTTCTCCCAAGTTGCCAAGCAAGATTATTGACTGTATTAGATAATAGGGATAGAAAATCAATTGAGGACAATATTCAAGTGAAAACAAACTTGGCTAGGTTTTAAAGAGCAGCATAAAATATTTGACTCTCTTAGCATTCAACTCATCTTCAGAATTGTAAGTTGACCTTATAAAATTTTATTCAATAAATTCTAACTTCATAAATCTATTTGTTTATGTATAGGTTCTACAATAGGCAACTTCAAAAGAGAATAATGAGGAAAAATCAAAGAAAACTGGGGGAAAAAGAGGTGAATACAGAAGCAAATAGAGATGGAAAAGCAATAAGGAAAGAACAGAGGCAAAAAATAGAAAAAAGAGAAGTTAAAACATATAAAAGGAAAAAAGGAAAGATGGCATATTGAGAAACTCAGAACAATTTTTTTTAAAAAGGAGAAAGAGAAAAGATAGAACAACAAACTTTTTTAAAGTATCAAAAAGAAGAGGGCCTAAATATATAGTCCAAATTAAGAAACTGAATACTCTTCTCATATCCTGCTTACTTGGACTTTTATGTTTGAGAATAAATTTAATCACTACTCTGGAAACACTTATCAAATTTAAGCAACTGTTTAAAATTCTTCATCTCTATCCAAGGGCACAGCTCAGAAATAGGAGTCACTATGTAGGAATTTCAGTATTGGAGAATTATTCTTTAAACTATAGTAGCTTAGATCATAGCAATTGCAACTCATTGATTACTTTCTTTTTTTGATGGTGGTACTGGGATTTGAACTCAGGGCCTTATGCTTGCTAAGCAGGCACTCTACTATTTGAGCCACTCCATCAGCCCTTATTTGTTACTTTTTAGTTTATTTTTAAATCAGCTTATAACCAGAGAAATTCATTGCAACCTTAGAGTAAGCAAAAATTTTCTAGAAAATACACAAAAAGCACAAGATGTAAAAGAAAATAATAAGTTGAACTTCATCAAAATTAAGTTTCTAGCATCCCAACACAAGGGAGGCTGAGGCAGGAGGGTTGACTGAAGTCAGTTGGGCTTAGCTCATTCCAGGCTTACCTGGGCTACATAGTGAGACTCTGTCTCAAAAAGCTTTTTAATTTCTTCAACCTGAAAAAACACTACTAAGAAAAATAAAAGGAAACTATAAACTAGGAGAAAATATTCATAATGTGTACATATAATATATATGTATATATATTCATAACTCTTGCAACTTAGTAAGACAACAACCCAACTAAAACCTGCCAAAATATTTGCACATTGTTCACAAGAGGGATATAACATTAATGGCTTATAAACACATGAAGACTTCCTAATATCATTAGTCATCCAAGAAATACAAATTAAGATCATAGTAAGAAACCATACCTAGTAAAATGGAAAGTTTTAAAAGATTGACAATGCCAAATATTGGTGAAATACGGAGCAAGCAGAACTCTCATATATTTTCAGTGGAAATGTAAAAATGTTACAGCAACTTTACAAAATATTCTGATAATTTCTTGTCCCTTTAAACATATAATTAGCCATAAGACTCATCAATTCCACTCCTATGTGGTACCCAAGAGAAATGAGAACCTGTGTCCACACAAAGCCTTACACATGAATGTCAATAGTGCTTTATTCATCCCTGCCCATAGGTGAAAAAAAAACCGAAAGTCCATTAACTGTGTATATCTTCACCCATTGTAGTATACATGTGCAATGACACAGACATGCTGAGCAAAAGAAGCCAGGCCCAGCAGAGTATATACTCTATGATTCAATTTTTATAAAATTTTAGAAAAGGCTAAAACAAGCTGTAGTTAGCAAAAAGCAGCTCAGTGGTTGCCTGAAGCTTGGGGATTTGGAAAGGTGGATTGGAATTGAATGCAAGAGGGTACAAAGAAACTTTTAGGGATGAAGGAGATATTCTATATACTGACTGTAGTAGTAGTGATATGGGTATGTGTGTGAGTGTGTGTGTATGTAAATATATATATAATCAAAATTCATAGATACATTTAATGGATACATTTTCCTTTGTGTAAGTTATGCTACTATAAAGTTTATTTTTAAATCAGTTTGTAACAACTAATATTTCTAACAAATGGAAATATGAGTGAGACTATCCTAAAATTGGAATATTTTGAGAGATATAATCAATTATGAATATATACTAATTAAATTTTTCCTGATTTTTAAGAATATGTTTTAAGAGTAACAGAGGGGGTGAATTTGCTCAAAATACATTATATCACAATGAAAGCCCTTTGTATAATTAGAATACACTAATTAAAAATGTTTTAAATCTAAAGTAATTTTACATTTCCTATTCAACACTTTTGAATTATTGTGTTTCAAAAATATGAAGGATTGAAGAAAGAGTAAATATTAGATACAAAATATTGAAATTTATTTTAAGAATAAGCATTAGCCTTATCATTATTTATTCAAGAAGCATGTACTGATCCTCTAACATATGTAAGAACAGTACTGTATTAGATAAACTAGAATCAGAGGCATAAGAGCATCTTCATATGCTCTCCAGAAGCTCAGAGCCTAATGGATAAAGGAATAAAGAAAAGGTGTAGGAGAGAAGGACAGAGAGGGAAGAACACTGAGATTCAGCTGAAGTCTGGAAATACTTTTTTTCTAGACATATCAGATGACATAGTCACATGAAATAGGAATACAGATAAGAATGCTACTAAACTAGTGAGATCTCAGTTGGAAAGAGAAGAAAAGCCAGGAAGACCTATTTAAGGAAGGAGAAAAATAAGAGGTCATTCTGAAGTAGACGTTGTGAGGTGAAAAATCTAGCTCCACAAGAGCAAAGAAGTAAGAAAGTAAGAAGTAAGGAAGCTGGAAAGACTTATGAGTTGAAAGCTTCAAATGCAGAGTCATTCTGGATGACTTTCAACAGCCAGTGCTGAAAGTGGCCTGTGTGTGACTGCTGAACAATCAGCCTCCAGCAAATGAGAACTCATGAGTTAAGGGTTGGGCTATTGAGTTGTCCTGAATGATGGCTAGGCACAGAAGCAAAGTAAGGCAGAGAACCACACAGCATCCTCCTCAATGGATGAAGGTGAGGAATAGATAATTTAAAACACCAAGATATTGCCAGATAGATATAAAAAGGAAAAAAGCTAAAAGGTTTTTGAATAAGGTAGTAATGTTGAAACAGCATGATAATGTTTGAAATTGAAATGAATGATTTTCATAGCAAATAACTCCTTTCTATGCTACCTTTTGTATCCATAGTACACATGTAGATATTCTGAATGAATCTTGCTGTTTTGAAAGCGACTAAACTCAGTTCAGAAAATAAAAGATCAAATTCTTTGCCTTTCAATTTTAAAGTAAGTACTTGAAATGTAGGGCAGAGACTAAAATATTGAAAACCAAGACTTCCAATAATTGCCAGAGTTAGGGGAAAATTTTGAATCCTAGTCTGAAGGAGTCACAGCATAAAGTATATAAAATAAACAAAGTGGGAAGAGAGGACCAGTTTTTCTGCCCTAAAGGAAAATTTTTAAAGTTACTACATTTTTGTTTGAAAACTCATTCTGTGCTTGGGCAATTTTTTTTTACAGGAATGGATGTAAAACTAATGACTTAGCAGGAAGTGTGGACCTCCAAAGAAGGGAGCTGTATCCAATGGCTGCTTTCCAATCCTGATCAGTCCAAGGAGACATCAGACCTTGGAGGGTGAGATGAATGAATTTGGCAAAATTCTAAGACTTTCAAGAGTATATAAGACCTCTTTCTTCCTGAAAAGTTCTGGCCTGATCTAGAGGGAAATGAACAGCAGAGTGAGGTGTCTGGGTAGATGAACTTAACATCCCAGGTCTTCCCCAACCTAGAGCAGGTCAAAAAGAGAATGCTAATATACATGACAGGGCTTGAACATGCAGCCATTGGGAGTCTTAAGATTAGAAGTTTCCAGAGGGACCAGACACCATAGTGAAACCTCATCTTCTTCTAAGATGAAGTTCCACAAGTAAAGAACAAAGTCCCATCTGAGTAGCTGCCAGAGGACAACAAACAGTGTCTGCAAGGGAGTGGAGACCCATCTCTTTGAGTTTAGACACCACCTCTGTGGAAAGACACAAAGTGAAATCCTAGAGTACTCATTTAAAATTCTGAATTGTACACAGAGGTTTCAACCATTTTGACTAAGTTTACCTAGAGGCTATTTCATTAAGTTTTCTGCTATTGGACAAAATGCTAAAAATAATTAGCATTATTTACTTCTAGAAAAATAATCATTTTCACCTGACATCTGAGAGTGTGGCCTATGAACCACTGCCAACCTCATTTTTTCTTTAATATGTCCACATAAAGATCCTGATTCCTAAAATGCTTCTACTTGCACCCCACACTCTGTCTTTTTATCATCTAAGTCACAGTTTCAACCGTATCAGTGGGGAAGTTTTTCCTCTTTCCTTTTGACCTTCTTTAGTGGGTCAAAAGACTCCTGCTGAAAGGAAAAGAGAATGACAGAGCATCAACAATATCGTAAAACATAACATCTGTGAAGGTAGAGGATAAAAGGATATGTACTGAAAGCTGGGGAAAAATGGGGGCTGGGAGGTAAAGGGGTAAGGGAGAGTAATGGAAAGTATTGAATGGACCAAGTAAAGTACACTCACAGCTTGGGATACATTGAAAACCTCTTTGAACATCAACTTAAATATTAATAACCAAAGGCAGGACTGTAAAATAGGTACAGGGGGTATACTTGTAGGAGGGGGAGGGTAAATGAAAGAGATTAAGGTGAGGGTATATGGTTGATGGGCTGCCATCAAACCTTTCAATTGCTTTAAGTGGGGGCAGGGGGAAGATTGAGGGGTGGGAGACAGTGGGGGATGAGCTAACCTATGTACAATATAAGCTTATTTGTAATTGTCACTATGAATTCCCCCCTGTACAATGAATATATCATAATTTTTTAATCTATGAATAATAAATAAATAAATAATTCTTACCACCACACACACATACACACAATATTCTCGGTCAAAGTCCTACATTCATTTCCTTTACATCACTTTCCCCCATTTGCTATTTTATTCTTATTTGTTCAATTATCTGATTAATGCCTATCTCATGATACACAGTTCTGATAACATACTCACCTTTTCAATCCAATGTCCAGCAATTTCATAGCACATACTAAAAAATCTAAATGTCTTTAAAATAAATGTTCTATTGAATAAATGAATGTTGGAACACATGCATCAAGAGAATTGAGTCCATGTAAATGAAACAAGGCTTGGAAAATACACAGCATTGTCTTTGCCACATATATACATACATATACATACGCACAATATATATATAACATATGTGTATGTGTATATATTAATACATACACATACACTGATTGGAATATTCCTTATGAGAAATGTTTTGGAAGAGAAGTGTTTTAGATTTCAGATTTTACAACATTTGTATATACTTAATGAAATACCTTAGGGATGAGACCCAAATCAAATTACCAAATTCATATTATATATTCCTTATACACGTAGCCTGGAGATAATTTTATACAACATTTTAATGAACCTGCACTTTAACTGCGACTCATCATATGAGGTCAGGTGTGAAATTTTCCACTTGTAGCATATCAGTGCCCAAAAAGTTTCATAATTTGGAGCATTTTAGAATTTGAATTCTCAAATAGTGATGCTTAGCATGTATATACATGTAAATGAGTGTGCTCATGCACATGCATTACTAGAAACTCTATGTGTATATATTTAACGCTTTTATTTTGGAAATTTTCAAACATACAAAAGTAGAAAGAATTGTGCAATGAACTCCCTCCCCATACGCCCCTCATCCAGTGTCAATAATTCTTTACTTAGGGCAAATCTTGTTTCATTCACACCAGCATCCTTCAGAAAAGTTGAAACCATATCAGACGCAATATCATTTAACTTGCAACTATTTCAATGGGTATCTCTAAAAACAAAGTACTTAAATGTCATCAAATCATTGTCATGCCTTTAAAAATAATCTTAACCATGTCTACAGATAATCAAAATTAGTGTCTTTATTATTCTCACCAATAGTGATATGTCTTTAAATGCTTTAACTCTGACCACACTCCTCTCAAAGTCTATATTATTAGCATCCAACACTTTAGCTCTAGCCAGTCTCTCCTTAAGTTAGATGTTGTTATTGTTGTTACTATACTTGATCTTAGCCAAAAAGCAAAAAGTTATTATTATTATTTTAGAGAATTAACATTTGCTTATCAACGCATAAATGAATAGCAATCTCAACTTTCCCATCCATTTGGTAGGATATTCTCCTAATAAACTGTTAGATTGTATTTATGTCAATATGTCTGTGTGGCATCCTTATTCTTTCAAACAGTGTTACTGGACAGGTTTCTAGATTGAGTTGTTTTTGTTTTTTCTTAGTACATCTGCACTTTATCTCTTTCTTAGTTCTGGACAAGTTAATTATACTGGGACAATTACCCTGTCAATCACATGAACAATATGTGACTCCCATCCACACTTCACTAATAGCAGAGGTAGAATAGTTGGCACTCTATTCAGAATGAGCTCGACTAAGCCCAAGGTTCAGATAACATCTTAGCTCTCTCAATGATCACACAAATTATATTTCTTATCTAATTTTGATAAAGCTGGATCAATTAAGCACTTTGAACTCCTTGAGCATGTTCTTCCCTTTCCCCATATTCCTAGGTCTCAGTAAGTTTTCTCTCCAGAAGAGCTCTAGCAATGTCTGGACTCTTTATACAGGGATCAGTGTGCATGGTTCAAAGAGCTGGCAGACCACATGGCATCTTGGCCCTTTGAAGAACAAGGTCAAGCCTCAGGAGCAGTACCTGTGACGATTATGTAGTCAGCATGTACAGCTCTCTAATGCTTGCTTTCTTATCTCAAAAATGTCACATTTCTCTGCTCTTTATTCACATGATGTACAGACATGGCCAATGGACCAAGATAGCTCAGTTCCTAAACCTTCTGACACATTTATCTTTTGATTTCTTTGTTCTTCACATTTGTATAAGAAATCCCTCCTGTGCATATTTCCCTGACACAAGACACCTAGCACCTTTGTTATGATTATGGAATACAAAACCTTTTGATGTTCAATGCACTGCTCTGATATAGGACAGACTAACACATAAGTGTACAAATACGCTGAAGTTTGTGCTAAAATCTTGCATGATTTCATCTGTAGCTGTCTTTAACTTCAGAAGGTGAGTTGGCATAATCCTTTACACAGGACAAAGCTTTTCTGTGAGTTGATTTCTACCACATGTGGGATTCAGAGGCATATGTAGAATGGCTTTGTTTTGTTGTGTTATGGTGCTGGGGATCAAACCCAGAGCCTTTTGCACACTAGGCAAGCACTCTACCTCTGAGCTATACCTATCCCCAGCCCAGAATGGTTCATTTATTCAAGTTTAAGTTGCCTATTGCCAACTTTAAATGGAGTGAAGGGATGGCTTCTCCCTTGTACCACCTGCTTTCAAAGGTTACTTGTCTCCTGGATTTCTCTCAAACCCAGCCTAGCATGGGTTGTCAGTTATTTGGTTTCAGCCACTTTGCCCCTAGATGTTGTTTAAGGGTCATACACTCACAGCAAGAACAGAGGGCATGAAACAAAGATGCCTTCATCCCAGAAGCCATAGGACCAAGCATCTTCATTATTTGTGCTTTATACAACTTCTTAAACTGAGACCCATATGCCAAAGGAGTTTTTGCCTCTTTTTACTCTTAGTCTGAGGATTCCAAAGTGAGTAGTTTTTAATAAAAACAGACCAATTTGAGAAAAAAATGCCAAACTGAGGGATGCCTGGAGGGAAAGCAGTGCTTTTATTTTCCATTCCACAAATGGTTTTTGAATGCATGTCGTGTGACAAATGCTAATCTGGTGTTCATTAGTGAAGAAACCAAAGATCTCTGACTTCGTGCCAACTTGCATCTAGAAGGGAGATTTCATCCTGATATATCAATGCAAATCATGATTAAATGGTAGTAAGAAAAGACATTAAATCCCATAAAAGACACTAAACCTTGCTTTGGGGTAAAGGGAGACAGGACAAGGAAGACTTACCTGAGGAATTGACATTTAGTATGATTTAACTACCTAGAATATTTATTCTCTCATCTATGACTCTAAGTGGTAAGGAACTAAGATATATAAACATATACCATACATGATAAACATAGCAAGTGTTCAATAAAAGAAACTAGAAATGTAACTACTAGAACATAACCCCACCTGTTTTTCAGATGACCTTTGCAGACACTCCAGGACACACTGTTCCTGCCCACCAGGGACAAGGATACAACTGCTCTGGTAAACCTGTCTAGTGGAAACCTTGATCTAGTACCCCTGTGTTAGGCAGGGTTCTCCAAAGAAACAGAACAATATAATGTATGGAGAAACAGAAATTTGTTTTGGGAACTGACTCGTGTGATCCTAAAGACTGAGAAGTGCCACAATTTGCTGCCTTCAGGATGAAAGTCAAGAAAGCTGACAGTCTAATTCAGTCCAAGACCCAAAGCCTGAGAACTAGAAAGCCAGTGGAGTCTTGGTGTAAGACCAAAGGCCTGAGAACTAGAGGGCTGATGGTAACAGATTGGTCAAAGTCTAAGGGCTCAGGAACCAGGAACACCAATGTCCTAGGACAGGGGGAGATGGATATTCCATTTCAGAGAGTAAATTCAACCTGCCTCTACCCTTTTGGTACATTTCAGCCCTCAACAGATTGAATGATGGCTACCTATACTGGGAAGGGAAATCTTTACTCATTCTACAATTCCAATGCCAATCTCTTCTGGAAACTCTCCCCATATCATCAGAACCTCTTTCTATTTCACACTCCTCAAGTCAGAATCTCATCTTGCATGGCAAGTTGGTAAGTTCCTAGAAGATCTGAGGGGCTTTCATCATGTTCCTCAAAAGCCATGTCTTTTTTCAGAACTCAGGGCCTCCTGCTTGCTAGACTGTACCATTTGAGCCACGCCCCCAGTCCTTCTTTTAGTTGTTTGTCTTTTTTCTTAAGATAGGGTCTCATGCTTTTCCCTGAGCCAGCCCAGACTACAACATTCCTATCTCCACCACCTCCAGACATAGTCCAAGACCATTCTAGTCATTGTGGAAATACTTTTTTACTCTTAAACAAATATAATAAATATTTCAAAGATGAGATTTTCATGAGTTAATCTCAAACCAAAGAAGAAATTCATAGTCTTCCTAAAATATTTTTCCTGTGTAAATTATATTTCACCAAATTTCCATGTGAGATTTCATACTTAAGCAATGCTTGTGGTCTGAACTTTATTCTCTTTTTAAGATAATATGCTTAGTTCCATTTGGGGTGAGCATTTGATGATCATTTTACTACATTATAGGGATATATCTTGAAATACAATTTGAATTCACATGACAAACTAGAAAAGGGCTATGTAGGATAGAAGGCTTGGAAGTTGGGAGTAAGAGCTGATTTTGAATATCTAGCTATGAGACTAAAATCATATTCCTAAGCCTCCATTTCAGAAATGCTAAATTGGAGAAATTAATACCAACACAGGATTTGGAAGAAAATTAACTGATACAACAAATGACAAAATATGGTGTTATTTAATAAATAACAATTAGATTTTGTTATTACATATCAAGTTTTATGACTAGGCTTAAGTCCAAAAAAATCAATGCAACATTTTTCTCTGCACAAACCTGCTGCTTAAAGAAATGAACTGAAAACAAACGAATATGCAATCACTCTTGAGTCATATGGATAAATAATGTTTAAGATTATTAAATATTCATTTGATACATTTTTGCTGAATGGCTTTAATATGCAAAGAATGGCTCAATTGCTATGTGAGGTGTAAGAACAGGACAGAATCCCTGCCCTCGAGAAGGTTATATTTTAATAAAAGAAAAAGACATACATGTAAATCATTATATGTCCTACATCAGTGTGAAGACAGACCATAGAATTTAAACAATTGATAGATTTCTTCAAACTTAAAAGGAATTCATTTCGTTTTCTAGGTAAAAATTAGATAATTGCAGACCAAAAACTGCATAGAGGTTAACTTATTAGGTAAATATCCATAGATACATGCACTGCACCTTTGTCTATGGAAAACACACACTTGTCACAGGTTCTAAGTTTTGAGAGTTTGAATGAACAGCAGACCAATGCAGAAGAAAATCTAAACACCACCAATATTTCCATGTATTTATGACATGACATACTTTGCCATTCTTGAGGTTTCCTTCCCAGAAGAAGCACTACAATATGCATTTACTAATTTATTCAATCAATCAGTATTTATTGAGTGACTACTATATGCCAGACACATTCTAGAATATAATGAAATTTTCATTACGCAAATATTGTTCAGGACAATAAACACAATAGTAATCCCTGTCATCACAGAAGGTGATGAGTACTAGGGAAAATCAAGGTGCAGGCAGTGCTGGGTAGAGGGCTCTAGTTATCTATGTAGGATAGTTAGGGAAAACTGCACTGAGAAAAGTACATTTGAGTAAAGACCTAAAGAGATGAAGTTCCAGAGCTCAAAGAGGCTTGTCAGTCTGGAGATGTAGAGGCATGAGATAAGAGGAGAACAAATGGGAAGAGAATATGATAGATAATAGTTCCAAGGACTGTAAAGTCTCATCCCTGAAACATTCCAATGTTTAGAAATCAGGAGGATCCAACATAGGATTCATTGAAGCAGTCAATGCAGCCACACAACTAGCTTGTCTCTCTCTTGCCCTTATTGCTCTTGAGGAGGAGTAACGTACTTGATTGATCAGTTTGGAAGAGAACTCAGTAATGGATGGTTTCATTGTTACCTGTAACAAGCTGGCTGCCTTGTAAAAAGTCTGCATTCTGCTCGGCTTCCCTACATGCAATTTTCCCAGGAACAATGTGATAAGCTCTGCAATTTTTTGTGCTCCCTATGAGTGGTAAGTCTGCTTCATTCTGGAATTTGGTATTATAAAGCTCATTTGTCTGCAGTTCTCAGTCACATTTGCCAGTATTAGTTTAAAAGTAATAAAGACAATGTTTTAACCTATGTCTGCCTTACTTCTTCAACTTATCCCCTAATTGGTTCAAAACTCTGGCCAGCAAGAAAGTTTAAGTTTGTCAAGTCCCCCTTAGAGTACAAGTTCAGAAATACGATTTGCAAAAACACGCTCAACTCCAAAGAGTAGTGCATGATTTACAGTCCTGCCTATAACACAGAAGCCAAGATAGAGAATGTTACAGTCTCTGAGATTTTAGAAGTGAAAGAAAAATAAGATCACCTATTCACAGCATTTGGATGAGAAAACAGAAACTTAACAGTGGCAGACCAGAACTATAGTATAAGTGTCCTGACTCGTAACCAGTCCAGGGAGGACTACGTGTCTCAGGAAAACCTAATCTTCAATCTCACTCATTCCTGAAGGAAGAACAAAACAAACGGTTAGACTGTCTTCCAGACTGCCCCATCATTTCTTCATATGCAGACCTTGACTCACGATATAAACAAAAAAGTGGGTATTTGCCCACCTAAGAATAATGGTATCCTTAAATACTTTTCCTGCAGTGATTTTTATTGGAACAAAAAAAGGTTTTTATTTCCTATTACCTTAGTAACAAGAAATGTCTGCTGATGATTCATGATGACCATCCTCAAAAGAGCCCTTAACAGTATTTCCTTAGTCAGTGGCTTTTTCACTCTCTAAACTGCTTTCAGCCCCAGCCACCTTCATCATTTTCAGATGATCTCAGAAAGCCTCAGAAGGCAATGCCTTCTCCCTCCCTTAGTCAATGCTACAAACTCAGCTATAGGTGCACACAATCTCTCCTGCATTCTTCCCGTTACAGTAAGAGAAGTATCCCTCTACTTTCCCATGGTCATCCTTCCATCTGACCTCATCTAATCCTCTCCTACCTTCTCAGATAAAAATGCCTCCTATTGATCACGTCTTCAGTTATACCTTCAGTTATATTCAGCTTGTCTGTTTCATCTGGATCCCTTCCATCAGTATTTAACAAGCTCAATCTCTTCCAAACAAAAACAGAAAACAGTATCACACCAACTTCTAGCTATGCCCATATTCAGAGCCAGATTAGATCTTTCAGAGAACCTAAATACTGAGATGCTCTTTCTGGGATGTAATTCAACTGACAAACTAACTGACAAAAAGCCAGATAAAGGATAATGACCTTCAGTTCCTTTCTTTTTTTTTTTTTTTTTGAGTTGTCAAACACTAAATTTTTGTTTTGTTTTGGGTCTCCTGCTTTGCTAGGCCTTAAGCACATAGTCAATCTGCTAAATTGGTGACTCAGAATTTGACCTTCTTATGTTCACAAATAAAATATTTGAATTTTTATGAAACAACAAAATGCAAGTTCATTACTTGCAGTGAAATTTGAGGAGGACAGTTTGAGGTGGATTCAGTGTGGGATGGTCATCTAGGAGAGTTGGAGAGTGGATACTAGTGAAATCCAGTATGATATCCAGGAAGCACAATGCACACTTGAGGTAAATGATCAAATGAACGGAGTCATTCAGCATTGTTTTGTGCTTTCCTCTAGCATGATGGGAGGCAGGGCACAGAGAGTTTAAGTAGGGTTGTAGGTTTTTCAAGAAGATAGAATGAAGCAAGAGGTAAGGGGAGTCAATCATGTATGCAAGGGAGTGACTGGAATGATGTTATGCAAAGAATATAAATTTCAGTGAAGAAAGGATGAGATCACAAAAAGGAATGAGAAGCAGTGAAATGGCAAGAGATGAGGGACTATAGGTGCTGTTGAGAAAAGCAGCATTGGAGTGGGGATATTAGAAGAAGTAATTTGGAAACATACAAATTGGTAAGAGGGTGGTTGAAATGGAAATTAAAGAGGGGTTCAGCTAATGGTAATGACAAACTCAACATTTGCAAACTACAATCCGTATTCCCTTCACCACATGTAATATATCACTGCCTCTCGTCCATCTGAGCCTTTACAGAGGCCCTAAACCATCTGCTTCTCCCTTCTTACCTGTTACTCTCTTATTCAAACCTACCCACATCCTTTGTTCAGATAATTGATCTTCCCAAATATGCTCTGACCCTAATTGGTTCTCACTATAGTAAGAGTGGTCTTTCCAAAACAAATAATCATGTCATCAGTAATGAAAATTTCAGTGGTTTGTTATTACTCTTCAGATGAAGACCAGAATTCATGATGAGGCTTACAGGACACCTGTGCTGTCTAGTCCCTGCCTGCTTCTCCAGCCTCATCTTGCACAGCTCTCCCCACCACCTCATTCTCTGTAGTCTAACACACACTATGCATTTTGGATCTTCAAACATGCCATATTTCCTATCAAAAGAGATTATGCTTATTACCTTTGTGACAATCACCCACCTGGTTAATGTCTTTACATCCTTTGGATCTCAACTTAAGAGTCAAGGACCAATACTCTAACTCTACAGTATAGGCTGGGGTCCATTGTCATATTCTCTCTCAATTTTAATTTTCTTTCTGGATGCAGTACGTGGGTCATAAGGTCCAGAATAGCAATGACCACATCTTTTTTTATTCATCATTATGTCTCTAGTGCCTAGGATGATCCTGGAATGTAATTAAGTCATAAATATTTTTCATAAATAAATGATGGTAACATTTGTCTGTGTATGTGTAATGCTTTTCTTTCCTCAGAAGCATTTTGCTACATCTTAAGCTAACCCACCTCATTAATTGTATCTCACATGTTCATGATTCTTTTTACTCAATTTATTTAATATATACCATGTACCAGAGGACTTGAAAATTAATATGCATAATCTTCACCTTTAATTTGTATACAATCCAACATGGCACAATAAAAAAAAACTGCAATCAACTCATCCAAAGCTCAGAGTGCTTATTAACTGCCAAGATTTCTAGGCCCTAGAAATGTAGCAATGAACCACCCTTTGTGGAGTTTATACTCCGGTGACCAGACATCTGCTAATCTGGTAAAATTCTGGGACTAGAATTTGAAAGCCTTTTGTACCTTACCACAGAGTTTTGATTTTATCCTGAGGCTCTAGAAGCATGCTTATGCATTGCAGTGACATCTTCAGATAAGTATTATACAAGGAAAGACAACACTGGCAACAGGAAGAGTATATTCTAGTGATCAAATTCATTTGAAAATTATTCCAAAGTCTGAGGAAGAGATGCTTAAGGCCCAGAACAGGATAGAGCAGTAAGAATAAAAAGTAAATGATAGACAGAATGAACTTACTAAATTTGATTGCTTAAAAAAGAAGGAAAACTCAAAAATGAGCAGGTTTTTTATTTGAAAGGGAAGGTAAGTTATGGAAGATACACCCATCAAAACCATTACATCTATCTCACTTTTGAGCACATAGCTAGTTTACATATGCCAATCTCCTGGCCTTTAGGTGTAGCTGGGAAATGGAATGACAGCAAAAGGAATGTGAGTGGAATCATGGACACAACCTCTAACCTTGATTTGTGAAAATCTTCCCTAGTCTATCTTCCATTCTCTTCACTATCAGCCGGATGTCAGGGCCCAGAAGGATGAAAAGAGAGCCTGCATTTCTGAAAGCAGAGCCCACATTCCCTTCTCATAGACTGGACTTTACACTTGTAAGGAGAAAATGTATGTTAAGCTACCAAGATTTGGGGATTTACTGAGTAGCTAGGTTAACTTAACCACAATGGTGATTCCATTAGCCAAGCCAGAGATTCAGAGCAGGAGCTGATGTGGAGGTAAAGATAAAAAGCTCGATGTAGGCCACTTTCAGTTTGAGATTTTTTTTGATACATTCAAGCAGTTAGAAATAATAGTCTAATGATTAGAGAAAGCAAAGATTTAAAAGGTTTTAGAGTATAAGCGACTGAAGCCCTGGTGCTGACTGATAAAACAAAGGAAGAGGACACAGAGGAAGAACAGACAAAGCCCTGGGACAGGAGCATCACCACTTAAAGAAGAGAGAAAAAGAGGAGTCACGAGGTAAAAGAACACTTTATTGAGTTTTTTCATGATCATTATTAGATACAGTAAATCATTATAATTGGTCTTGTAATTCTGTCTTTCTAAGAACTATTTATCCTTGTTAAATGATTATTCAGTAAGCCATATTGTTGCCTCCCTTTGCTATTAAAATTTGAGTTCAAAGAACTCATTAATGCTTTACATCCCACACTGAAGTCTCTAAACTTCAATAAAGCCATCCTTACCACCTAAAATGCCAAAATTCATCTAAATATTGGATGATATTTTGTAATCTACAGATAGCTCCTGATGAATTCTCTGACATGTTATGATCCTTTAGTAAAGTCAGTGTCCTGTATCATCAGCTTTCTGCTTTTCAATACCTTCTGAAATGCCTGCCACATATCTGACCCATTTGATGCCCCTAATAAATCCCTAAGATTGGTGAATGTATGTTGACATGTTGACAAACTATCAAAAAGAGGTCACTGCCTTAGGTAGGACCCATATCAAACAAAGCACATTCATGAGGCAGGAGAACTGTCACCCATGGGTATCTGCAAGAAAAATATACTCAATTTAAAATGCTTCTTCAATCCCAGTTGCTACTGGTTCATCATGAGTCTGTATTTTGTAAGTATCACAAGTCTTTTTAATGAAATATCAAGGAACATTGTGCTTTCTGACTCACAATTTGAATCACTGCAAATGATTCCCCCACCAGTGAGCAAGTGATAAATGGTACATCCTGGATACTACTATTTGACAATTGCACCAATCCTTTGTCACAGTTGTTCTCCTTGGTTTAAATATATTCTGAATAACTAACCTCTCACCAGTAGACTCATGGGTATATATTCACATGCCTAAAGAAAGTACTACTTTGAAATATTCTGAATCTAAATTGTTTTTAAAAATAATCACAAGTCAATCTGGGTGTGGTGGCTCACACCTATAAACCTAGTACTTGGGAAATGGAGATAGGGAGGGTTGCAATTCCACGCCAACCCAGGCAAAAAGTTTATGAGACCCTCCCCCATCTCAACCTATACTATAAGTATAAATAAGAGGATCAGCATCCAACCAACCTGAGCATAAACACAAGACCCTATTTCAAAAATAACTAAAGTGAAAAAGAACTGTAGATGGGAGAGCCATGGCTCAGGTGGTACAGAACCTGTCTAGTAAGCATAAGGCCCTGAGTTCAAAGACTAGTACTATAACAAGAATCCTAAGTCAAATAAAAACTGACATTCCCATGAGTTTTCATTCATGTCCACTTTTGTGTAAGCCATCTTTTTTTTTTAATAGCTTCAAATATCATTTTAAAATGACCAAATTTCTACATGGTTAATTTTATGAGTTTACTTGGCAAGCCTATGGTTACCAGTTGTTTGGTCAACATTGTTCTATGTGTTGCTGTGAAGGTATTTGTAAAATGTGATTAACATATATAGTCAGTTGAGTAGGCCTCATCCAATCAGTTGAAGGCTAAGAGCAAAGATTGAGTCTTCCCAAGAAAGAATTCTGCTTCCAGACTGCAATATGGAAATTTTGTATGAGTTTTTAGCCTTTGGACTCAAGTCTGCAATATCAACTCTTACTTGAATCTCCAGTTTATCAGCTTGACCTACATATTTTGAACTTGCTAGTTCCCATGATTGCAAAAATATCCTTTCTCTCCTGGCCCCCCATCCTCTCCCTCTCTATTTATATACCTATCCCATTGATTCTGTTTCTCTGGAGAACCATGGCTAATGCACTCCTTTGTTATTCATTCTAAATACTCAATTGGGTATGTTTCATGGGTATATGCCTATAAATAGGCTATTTCAAGTATTTCTTACAAAAAATTATAGCTCGTAAGAACCAGACATGACTTGTTGTTCTTGTACCTCCACCACCTTTTTATGATGTTTTAAAAGACCTAAGAGAACACATATTGAATGATCATGCGCAATTGCCTTTGAGAGTGACAATGTTGTAGCACAGCATGTCCAACTTATTAAAAGAAATATATGCTATCAAACCATGTGTGATGCAGTGAAATTAGTGCTCAGAGGGAAATGTATAATAGTAAATGCCTGGGTTACAACAGAAGAAAGATCTCAAAACCTAAATCCATACATATTTGTCTACTTGGGCTGCATAACAAAATGCCACGGTCTAGGCAGGAAACAATAGAAATGTGTTTGTTTTTTTTTCCCTCACAGTTCTGGAGTCTAGAAGTCCAAAATGAAGTGCCATCAGGGTTGGGTGCTGGTGAGGCCTGTTTTCTTGGCCTGCTGACAGCTGTCTTCTCACTGTCATCACATGGCTATGTGCATGCATACACAAAGCAAAAACATTCTCTAATCTCTCCTTCTAATAAAGACACGAACTCTACTGTATTAGTGCCCAACCTTCATGACCTCATTAACCCTTAATTATCCTCCTAATGAACTCATCTTCAAATAGTCCAAATTAGGGATTAGGGCTTCAACATATGAATTTAGAGTGAAGGGGGTACAATTAAAGCCATAATGTACCTTAAGGAATTAAAAAAAACAAGATCAAATTAAACCCAAAGCAGAGGGAAGGAAATAAGACTAGAACAAAGATAAATGAAATAGAGAAGGAAAATAGAATCAATGAAACCAAATTTGTTTTCAGAGGAAAACAAATCAAGGTTGATTTTTAGCTAGACTGAGAAGACATAATTAAAGTCAAAAATGAAAATGCAGACATTACTAAGGAACTTACAAATATAAAAAGGATTATAAAACAATTGATTATAAATCAATCTAGGATTGATAACCTAGATTAAATTCCTAGAAGAACACGAATTACCAAAACTGACTCAAGATAAAATAGAAAACTTGAACAGAGTTGGGCACTGGTGGCTCATGCCTGTAATCCTAGCTACTCAGGAGGCAGAGAAGAGGAGGGTCATGGTTTGAAACCAGCCTAGGCAAATAGTTGGGCAGACCCTATCTCAAAAAACCCAACACAAAAAAAGGACGAATGTAGTGGCTCAAATGGAAGGTGCCTGCATAGCAAGCATGAGGCCGAGTTCAAACCCCAGTACTACCAAAAAAAAAAAAAAAAAACAGATCTATAATAAGAGATTGAGTCAGTCATTTAAAAAAACAACAGCAAAATAAAATTTCCCAGCAAAGAAAACCACATGACCACATGCTTCCCTAGTGAATTCTATCAAATAGTTAAATAAGAATCAATACCAAACCTTCTCAAACTCTTCCAAAATACAGAAAAGTAGGTTCTACTTCCTAACTCCATGAGGCTAGGATTACCCTAACACCTATAGAACAAAGCCAGAAAAGATACCACAAGAAAACTATAGATTTATATGTAAATATAAAAATCCTCAGCAAAACACTAACAAACTGAACCCCACAGCATATTAAAAGGATTATACATCACAACCAAGTGGGATTTATCCCTGGAATGCAACATACGAAAAACCAATATAATATACCACATTAATAGAATGAAGGGGGATCACATGATCATCTCAAGTGATAAAGACAAAAATCCAACAATTTCATGGTTTTGAGAAAAGCATTCAGTACACTAGGAATAGAAGGAAAGTTCCTCAGGCTGATAAAGGACATATATGAAAATCTCACAGCTGTCATGACATTTAGTGATGAAACGTCAAATTTTTCACCCAAAGATCAGGAACAAAACATACTTTTGCCATTTCTATTCAACATTGTATTGGAAGTTCAAGACAGATATTAGGCAAAAAAAAAAAAAAGAAAAGTCATACAAACTGAAATTAAAAAGTAAAACTATCTGTATTTACTGGTGATACAATGAAAATCCCAAAGAACACACACACATACCTCCTACAAAGTTAATTTGCAAAGATGCAGGTTATCAGTTTGTATTTCTATACAACAGCAATGAACAATCTGAATAGGAAATTAAGGAAAAAGTTTATTTACAATAACATCCAAAACAAAATTCTTAGGGATAAAGTTTAAACAAGGGCACACTGAAAACAATAAAACAATGCTGAAAGAAATTAAGGAAGATCTTAATAAATGCAAAGCCATCTGTGCTCTGGATTAGGAGACTTAATATTGTTATAATGACTCTTCAAAGTGACCTACAGATTTAAGGCAGACTTGATCAAAATTCCAGTGGCCTTTTATGCAAAAATGAAAGTCTACCCTTAAGTTTATAGGAAGATCTTCATGGCATCAAATAGCCTAAATAATATTTTAAAAAGAACAAGTCACACTTCCTGATTTCAGAAGTTCCAGTAATAAAAGAGTAAGTTACTGACATTCAGATAGATGTATAAGTCAACAGAATAGGATGAAGAGTTCAGAAATAACTGAAAACATCTATAGCCAAATGGTTTTGACAAGTGTGTCAAGACCATCCATTGGGAAAAAAATATTCTCTTCAACTGATGATGAAGTGACTACATTATTCACATGCAAAAGAATAAAGATGCATTCTTCCCTTACATCATATACAAAAATTCACTCAAAATGGATTAAAAATCTAAGTGCAACAACTAAAACAATAAAAATCTTAGAAAATAACATAGGAGTAAAATTTCGTGATGTTGGATTTAGTAATGGATCAATAGATAATAGCAAAAAAAACCTCTTGATTTTCATCAAAAATTTAAATTTCTGTGCAAAGGACTTTTATCAAGAAAGTGAAGAGGGCTGGTGGAGTGGCTCAAGTGGTAGAACACTTGCCTAGCAAGCATGAGGCCCTGAGTTCAAACCCCAGTACTGCCCTCCAAAAAATAACAAAGAAAGTGAAGAGACAACCTACAAAATCAGAGAAAATATTGCAAATCAGATCCAGGATATATAAAGTATTCTTATAATCCAGGCAAAGTGGCTCAAGCCTATGATCCTAGCTATTTGTGAGGTAGAGAACAGAAGGAACACTATTAGCAGCCAGGCCAGCCAAAAAGTTCATGCCTGTCATCCCAGCTATATGGGGAAACACAAATAGGAAGATGGCAGTACAGGCCCACCTGGACATAAAGAGAGACCGTACCTCAAAAATAACCAAAGCAAAAAGGGCTAGTGGAGTGGCTCAAGTGATAGAGCACCTGCATAGCAAGCATAAAGCCCTGAATTCAACCCCCAGTACCACAAAAAAAAAGGGAACACTTATGACTCAACAACAAAAGGACAAACACCCAATTTAAAACTGGGCAAGGAATCATAATAGACAGCTCTCAAAAGAAGATACATAAATTTCCAAAAAGCAAATACAGGAAAAGATGTTCACCATCATCTGTCATTAGGAAAATGGACATTAAAATCACAAAGATGACACACAGTAGCCATGAGAACAGCTAAAGTTTTGTTTTTGTTTTTCTTTTTTTATTTAACATTTTTATTACCATATATTAGTTGTACGGGGGGGGCTCATTGTGACATTTCCAAATATGCTTGAAACGTGCTTTAATTAGGTCTGCCCCACCATTACTCTTCCTCATCCCTCTCCTCTCCTACTTAAAATAATACTGATTTTTCTTGATGGAAAATAACAAATGTTAAAGAGAACGTAGAGAAAGTAACAACCTTGTACATTGCCAGCAGAAATGTAAGATGGTTCAGCCATTGTGGGAAATAATTTTATGGTTCTTCAAGGAGTTAAGTATAAATTTACCATGAGATCAAGCAATTTTACTCCTTTCAATCCCAAAATAATTGAAAACTGGTACTCAAACAAGTATATATATGCACAGGTGTTTGTGGCAGCATTATACACAACATCTAAAAGCTAGAAACATTGCAAATGTCCATCAACAGAAGAATGACTAAAAAAAATTGTGGCACATACAGCAACATCGTGGAGTATTATTCAGCCATAAAAAGAAGTGAAGTACATTTAGTACAACTTGTGCAACTTGAAAACACCATGCACAGTAAAAGGAGACAAATACAAAAGGTCATGTGTTAGTTAGCCTTCTGTAGCTGTGACCAAAATACCTGAGATAAAAAACTGAAGGGAAGAAGTGTTCATTTTGGCTCACAGTTTCAAAGATTTCAACCTGTAGTCAGCTGGCTCCATTACTCTGAGCCTCAGGTGAGGCTGGACATAATGGTGCTGGAAGCATGTTGAGGAGGAAGATGTTCACCTCACAGCAGAACGTAGAAAGAACAAGGCAGAATGGCAAGATATTACCCAAGAAGCCAGGCTCCAGTGGCTCTTGCTTACTCAGGAGGCAGAGATCAGGGCTATGGTGTTTTGAAGACCCTATCTTGAAAAAAAACAACACAAAACAGAGTACAGCACCTGCCTAGCAAGTGTGAGGTCCTGAGTTCAAGCCCCAGTACTGCCAAGAAAAAAAGATATCACCCAAGGACATTTCCCTAGTGACATACTTCCTTCAGCTTGCCTCCCCTCCTACAGTTTCCATCACCTCTGAAAATAGTGCCACAGGCATTCAACACAAAAGTCTGTGAGGGACAGTTTATATTCAACCCGTAACCGTCACATATTATATTATTTGATGTACAGGAAATATCTAGAATAAGAAAATCCATACATACAGAACATGAAATAGAAATGAAAATATAACGGTTGAAGTTAAAAATTCAATGGACAGGTTAAATAGAACGTTTTTTTAAAATTAGAAATAAAATTAATGAAATGGAAGATAGCTCAAAGAATTTACCCCAAAAGCAACAGAGGGAAGTAGGATCTGGCAATTATGGGAGGTTAAGAGAAAAAGAGGCTATAAAAACAAGGTCTGATATACTACTAATATGAGTCCCAGCAGGAGAAATTAGGAAGAAAGAAAGAGAAGGAATATTTGAAGACAGCTAGAAAATTTCAGAAACAAAGTCATGAGTCCACAGATACAGGAAACACAAATGAATCAATCAATGTAACATAAAAAGAAATCTTTCTCGGACGCTTTGCAGTGAAACCTCAGTCCCAAAGTCAAAGAAAACATCTTAAAAGAAGCCAAAAGGATAAGACAATTAGGCTGACAAGAAACTGATTTGAAAGTGCACATAAACAAAGATAGTGAGTTCAAAGTCAGCCTCAGCTACACAGCAAAGGAAAAAAAGAAGAACAAAGGAAGGGAGGGAGGGAGGGAGGGAAGGGGAGGAGAGGGAGAAAGAGTGGGGGGAGAGAAAGTGTGAAGGACGAGGGAGGGAGAGAGTGTGAGGGAGAGGGAGGGGAGGGAAGGGGAGGAGAGGAGAGAAGAGAAAAAAGAAAAGAAAGGAAGAAGGAAGAAAAAGGAAGGAAGAGAGGGAGGGAAGGGAAGGGGAGGAGAGGGAGAAAGAGTGGGGGGAGAGAAAGTGTGAAGGAGGAGGGAGGGAGAGAGTGTGAGGGAGAGGGAGGGGAGGGAAGGGGAGGAGAGGAGAGAAGAGAAAAAAGAAAAGAAAGGAAGAAGGAAGAAAAAGGAAGGAAGAGAGGGAGGGAAGGGAAGGGAAGGAAAAAAGAAAAGAAAGGAAAAAGGAAAGGAAAGGATAAAAGTGCATATAAGAGCAAAAGGCCAAGACAGTCCTGAAGGAGACAGATAAGACAGAGAACTTGTCCCTGTCTCCAGATACAAAAACTTACTATAAAGCCCTAAAAATTAAGACAACTTGGTATTTTTGGAAATACAAGCAGAGATAAATAGGACAGAAAAAAAATCCCAGAAACAGGTTCACCCATTCATAGAACCCTTGACATATTAGAAAGGTGGCAGAACAAATTAAAAGAAACCATTTAATAAATAACGCTGGAATGAATCATGTCATAAAGAAAAAAATGAGTCCCTATCTCACAAAATTTAATTCCAAATGGAGCAAAGAGTTAAAATGAAAAGGTAGGATTAGAGATATAGCTCAATGACACAGAGCTTGCCTAGCATGTGAGAGGCCCTTGGTTTGGTCCTCCAGCACCACAAAAAGGAAGGGAAGGGAGGGAGGGAAGGGGAGAAGAAGGAATTTTTTTGTGTGTATGTGGTGCTGGGGTTTGAAGGCAGGCCCTCACATTTGCTAGGTGGGCACTTTACTAATTGAGCCACTCCACCAACCCAGGAAGGAAATTTTAAAATTTTTAAAAAGTGAAGGAAACTTAAGACCAAGGATATAATACATTAGTAATCAAGCAAATGAAAATGAAAACAATGAATTGAATATAATTTTACTCCTACTCGACTGGCAAATTTAAAGTTCTGAAAACACCAAGTATTGGCAAAAGTGTAAACTCATACAACCATTTTTTAAAAACAATGTAGCATTATCTTATGAAGTTTAACACCCATAAACCCTTTAATCTAGTAATTCTACCCTAAATATATTCCCTAAAGAAATTCTTAACATGTACACCAGAAGACATGTTACAAAATAATCATATCCTCATTTGTTATATAACTAGAAAAATGCTGGAGAAAACTCAAGTGTCCACTATCAGGAAAATAGGCACATAAACTATAGAATATGCACAATGTGATGTTACATATCAGTGAAGTAATGAACTAATGCTACATGACGCAACTTGGTGGAATCTTAGAAACATAACCATGAGTTAGTGAAGCTCATTACAAAAATCTAAAATAGCCTGAAACTGTGTCATAAAGCTCAGAAATAAACAACATGAATCATATTGTATACAAATACATATATATGTACTATGATTTTTAAAGGAATAGGCATATAGTATAATAGATATGAAATTATACTTTCTAAATCCAGGAAAGATAATAATTAACACAAACTTCAAGTCGGTGGCTAACCTTAGGAAGACGGAATGAGGAGTAACACACCAAAGTCAGGGTCTTTACATGAATCACAGATTCATGAGTGCTTGCCTTATTTTTATGCTTTGCTGTTTAAACCATATATTACATATTTGGTAAGCATCTCTCATATATTGAAAATATGACTTTTTATTAAAAAATGTATAATATATAATAGTTGCAAAATAAATTTATATGGCCATAATTAGTAGCAGGCACACCTGAGCATTTTGAGCATGACTGCCCAGACTCCTACATGGGTTCATATTTTTATATTTCATACTGAGCACAAAGTAAAAGTTCATTTCTTCTTTTAAACTCAAATGATACTTTGATACTATCTATAATTCCAGATAAGTTTGATCAATTATACCGTTAATGGTTTTCCTCTTATTAAAAGAATTGAATACAATAATGTGATTATTTCCCTCAGCAAAGAAAATAATTTCAAGCTATAAAAGCAGAGATAAACACTACATGTTCTTTGGATTAAGCCTGAAATCTGAAATGCAGTCTGTCAAGCTCTGCATGCATTCTTCCTAGGTTCCAAGATTTCCTTTAGATTCAAAGGGATGCTTACTTTTTTCATTTATGGCTTTTTCTTTCTCATCATTCATGTATTTTAAACGACTGATATCGAAATACATCTAGACTATAATCATGCTTTCAATACTGTTTTAACCCAATTTATGACCTACAATTTCATTAGAAAATATATTTTATTAAAAGTCTCCCTAGTAAAATGACAAGTAAATAAAAAGCCAAAATTAAAACCTACACATATGTATTTAAATATCAAGTACAAACTTCTGACAGAAAGTAATAGTTCTTATCTTTCACAAGTCAAAAATTATGTTCTTTGATGTAAATTTTGTAACTCATCAAGAAATGATGAGTAGAAATTGATATATACATAAATACATACATGATCTTATATATACATAGAGAAAGAAAGATGATTACAGTGGTGGGTCTCTCTGAGGGGACTAGGGGGAAGCAGGAGAGGAAAAGGGAATGATAGTGAATAATACCGAAATACATTGTATCTGTGTATGAAGATGGTAGAACAATCTGCATGAAAAGCAGCTGAATAACAGGGAGCAGGGCAACAGAGAAAGAATAAGCAATAAAGAGGATTAATCTGATTAAAATACAACATATGCATGTGAGATACCATGGCAAAACTCCCTTGAACATTCAATATATACTTTAAAAAATGAAGGACAGAAAAACAGGTTATAGGGGGGTTAGTACCAGCAGGATGGAGAACGATAAACGGAGAGGATGAGGAGGGTGAATACAGTCGGTATACTTTGTATGTACATGTATATACAAATAGACAATGAAATTGTTCCAAGAAGGGAATGGTGGGGATGAAGGACAATGATGGAGGAGTGAATCCAAGATACACTGTAAGCACACAGGTAAATGTCACAATGAATCTCCCTTGAATACATGCTAATAAAAATGTTTTTAAAAAAATGTTATTTCAGTTTCTTGGATGGAGTTACACATCACTATCTCCTAGACGGGTAGCCTTTTCCTAAGGCTTGTCTGGCAAAGGGAAATCCTCAAACTCACCTATTACCTGTGTTTTAGGTAGGCCAGATAACATCTCCATATTTTAATTACCAGCACCCATCATCGGCATTCAGAACCATTATCTAATGGTTAGGGTTGCTAGACCTCAAGTGATGCAGTCCCCCCATCCCAGGAAAGTATAAAACCACATATACTAAGCCACCATTTTGGAGACTTTGCTGAAAATGTTTCTCTCCTCTGCCCCTTCTCCATACTTTATCCTTGCTAAAGTTCCACCTTGTCAGATTCCTTGTGAGACACCTTGAAATGAAAGTAGGAAGCTAGGGGAGCCCTCTCTTCCAGTAACACTACCCAGAATCCAGAAGATTAGATGAGGTGATTTAGGGTGCCTAGCACATAAGGGGCCCTCCGTAAACCCTTGTCTGTCTGGGAAAGCTTTCAAAGGAAAGTCCGTCTTGAAGGGACGGAGGGTTTCGTTGGAATTTCCTGCTTGTATCTGTTAAGAACTGGGAAAAGGGGGAGAAGAGAAAAACCAGGGCTATGTAACGCAGTCCTTAAACATTAGGTCTACAATGCATCTTAAGAAGAGTGAAAAAGTACAGCCTCCCTCCGCCGCTCTGCAGTTAGACCCGCGATTTCGCTTTAAATACCCGCGGGCCCGTCCCGCGGAGGGAGCCTCCGGAAGTGAAGCGCACTGCCACGAAGTCAGATTCTTCCGCTGAGCGGGGGCCCTCGCTCCGAGTGATTAGTACGCGGGTTCCACGGGTTTCCTCCTCTCTTGCTCCTCTCTCTCCACCTTAAGATCCCCTCGGCTCCAGCTCTTCGGTCATTGTCCCGGTGACCTTTCTTGTCCGTCTTGACTTTAGGCTGGGCCTAGTTCTGCGTCCATAAAGCCACCGGGATCCGCCCCCGCTCCGTGACGCACTTCCGGCAACGCCGCGTAGGATTCGGAACCCGGCGGAAACGGGCTTGCGGTGCGACAACGGGGATGGATACGCTGGCGGTCATGATGCAGGCCCTCCTGACCCAGAACCATGCTTTACGTAGGGAGAACAACGAGCTCATGGACCAGGTGCGGCGCCTGTTGTGCGAGAAAGCCAACCTGCTGGCGCAGGTGCGTCCGCCGGTCTGCCCGGTAGCTTTCCCCGAAACGTTTGACGGCGACTCCGCCCGACTTCCCGAGTTTTTGATCCAAGCGGCCTCTTACATGAACTTTTTCCAGGCCAGATTCTCCAGCGATACCCTGAAGGTGGCGTTTCTAATCAGCCGCCTGACGGGGCCGGCAGAGCAGTGGGTGGTCCCCTACATCGAGAGGGAGAACCCCATCCTGACTCAGTACGAGGGTTTCGTGGACGCACTCAAGCGGGCCTTCGGCAGGGATGCATAGAAAGGCCCCAGCCACGCGCCACGTGACAAGGGGACAGCAGCGGCCCGCGCCTGCTTTGCTTGTCTTTGCTCCACAAATGGCTTCGCAGCTCGAAGCTGCTGGACCCTACTGCTCGCCCCAACCCCAGCGCTTTTGCACCGCCTCGCAGCCCACTTCTTGCCTGGGGACCTGTATGAAGTTAAAATAACCCTAAATCACAACCCTGGCCATCTCCGACGACTGCTTCTGATCCCTTGAAAATCAGAGCCAACTTAGGGAGGACCTGATGGTGTCTGTCAAACCTCTTGGACGCTGATTTGACTAGCTTGGGCCCTGAGCTTCTAGGGTCAAAAAACATTGATAATGGAGATGGGACAGTGTTTGACTTGTGTCCACTTGGTTTTATATCCTTATACTAAATAGAGTATTAGCTCCCTCTTTTTAAGTAAGTCATTTTGCAATTTAAAGCTGCAGTTTTCTCTTCATTAAAGACATTTACTAGATTGTTGAAGTTTGGTTTGAAGTTCTGTTATTCTCTTTTATGGGGCCAAAGAAGGCAAGAAAGAGGAGGATTTGTGACCTCTTCTTAAGCAGTTTTTCTTAAAAGCCTCTAAGGAAAATCTGTAACTGCCTTTCTTGAAATGTTCATGCGTTTGCCATTGGATGGTCACTGTGTTCTTGAATTCCTAAAGTGAGTTAAACTGATAACTACTTCCTTTGTGGACAATTTATGCACCTGGGAGGATCATGAGGGGAAATAAACACTATGTTTTTGCAAGGGTTGATTTATACACAGGTTATAGTAGTTATTTTATGCCCAATTAGCATTAGAAAAGTTCCAGTCTCAGCCCCCCCAGCATGACCCTGTATGTACCACATTTTTGCAGCACACATTCTTTTTTTTTTTTTTCATTTTTCTTTTATTATTCATATGTGCATACAAGGCTTGGTTCATTTCTCCCCCCTGCCCCCACCCCCTCCCTTACCACCCACTCCACCCCCTCCCGCTCCCCCCCCCCAATACCCAGCAGAAACTATTTTGCCCTTATCTCTAATTTTGTTGTAGAGAGAGTATAAGCAATAATAGGAAGGAACAAGGGGTTTTGCTGGTTGAGATAAGGATAGCTATACAGGGCATTGACTCACATTGATTTCCTGTGCGTGGGTGTTACCTTCTAGGTTAATTCTTTTTGATCTAACCTTTTCTCTAGTTCCTGGTCCCCTTTTCCTATTGGCCTCAGTTGCTTTAAGGTATCTGCTTTAGTTTCTCTGCATTAAGGGCAACAAATGCTAGCTAGTTTTTTAGGTGTCTTACCTATCCTCACCCCTCCCTTGTGTGCTCTCGCTTTTATCATGTGCTCATAGTCCAATCCCCTTGTTGTGTTTGCCCTTGATCTAATGTCCACATATGAGGGAGAACATACGATTTTTGGTATACGATTTGAGCCAGGCTAACCTCACTCAGAATGATGTTCTCCAATTCCATCCATTTACCAGCGAATGATAACATTTCGTTCTTCTTCATGGCTGCATAAAATTCCATTGTGTATAGATACCACATTTTCTTAATCCATTGTCAGTGCTGGGGCATCTTGGCTGTTTCCATAACTTGGCTATTGTGAATAGTGCTGCAATAAACATGGATGTGCAGGTGCCTCTGGAGTAACAGTCTTTTGGGTATATCCCCAAGAGTGGTATTGCTGGATCAAATGGTAGATCAATGTCCAGCTTTTTAAGTAGCCTCCAAATTTTTTTCCAGAGTGGTTGTACTAGTCTACATTCCCACCAACAGTGTAAGAGAGTTCCTTTTTCCCCGCATCCTCGCCAACACCCGTTGTTGGTGGTGTTGCTGATGATGGCTATTCTAACAGGGGTGAGGTGGAATCTTAGCGTGGTTTTAATTTGCATTTCCTTTATTGCTAGAGATGGTGAGCATTTTTTCATGTGTTTTCTGGCCATTTGAATTTCTTCTTTTGAGAAAGTTCTGTTTAGTTCACATGCCCATTTCTTTATTGGTTCATTAGTTTTGGGAGAATTTAGTTTTTTAAGTTCCCTGTATATTCTGGTTATCAGTCCTTTGTCTGATGTATAATTGGCAAATATTTTCTCCCACTCTGTGGGTGTTCTCTTCAGTTTAGAGACCATTTCTTTTGATGAACAGAAGCTTTTTAGTTTTATGAGGTCCCACTTATCTATGCTATCTCTTAGTTGCTGTGCAGCACACATTCTAACAAAATGAATCTTGGTCCTACTTGCTGATAATTTCAAAATACCATTAAAAAAAAAAACACCCAACCAAAGATAAAGTACAGTAAGCCTCATGAGCACATATCTGATAGAATACAAAGACTTTGCAATGAATGAAAGATTATCAACATTTAATATAGCATATTAAATATAACATTAAATATAGCATGGAAAAAAATCAAAATATCTCATGTTTAATTTTCTGTTGCTTTTTTTTTTTTTTTTTCAAGATCAATCTCCACCAAAAGAATAAAAGTGAAGAAAAAACACAGGCTTACTTTCAGACATGGAGTAAAATGGGTAGACAGAAGGTCAGTGACTTCCACGATCTTGTTAATTTGTAATTTATAATCCAACACTTTTCTTTAGCCATTTCTTCACGATAGCCTTCAGTGCCTCCTGCCTCTCAAATCCCTTGAAAACAAGAGGCAATTTTTTCATGAGTTTTTTGTTTTGTTTTTCTCTCTCAGTACCTGGATTTGAGCCTCCTATATCATCTGGGGTACAAATCCTAAAACTGGGTCCATAATTTTCGCCACCTTCAGGCGTTTTTTAGATAGAGCCTTTAAACTTCCTTTTCAATTTCAGGTTCTGCATTCATGTGGCTTTAACTGCAGTACATCCACAGAGCCTATGAAAAGAGAGTGGGCCCACAGGCCTAAAGGGCACATAGACCCAGAGCTCCTAGGAAATTAAATTCCTCTGAATTTGCTTCAGGTGGACTCCTGAGGAAGTTTGGTTGACATCATAGATGTTTTTGTATTAATAACTTTGGAAACCAATTTACTAGGGCTGTCTTTCAAGTGTACATCAAATTTGAGGTATAAAGTCTTCTCAAGGTAGACTCTTTGACATAACTAAAAAGTCAGCTGAATCTGATGCTCTCCTCTGAGGTCCTGCAGGCTTTGGCCCTAACAACATGTCAGAGCAGGGCTCACTCCTAACTGCTATTGTAAACCTAGGAACCCAAAAACTTCTGTCCTCCCTGCCTTGTTCACAACTTCTGCTGCAGTTTGTCTTTAAACACATCTTCAGGGGCTTCCAGTTTGCTCACAGAATTGAGAAACATAAAAGACAGATGTGTTCCCCAGTAGAGAACCAGGTGAATTTAGTGGGCCATTTGAGAAAATTGAAAATTTACCTAGTTTTACATGACTTTTAACTATTCTGGCTTTACTTGATTTCGTAATCAACTGATTTGCCAGATAACCAGGCAGCTCTTTTGATAATTAAGTTAGAAAATGGATCCCAGAGTCAAATCAATGCATCTTTTTGGTATTGATAACCTTTATTTTAGATATCTCGGTGTCTTGTCAATTCATTGATGTTAACATGCTAACAGAGCATGTTAGACAATCTGCAGATGAGCTTTATTTCAAGTAAAATTAAATCTTTTGCCTTCCCAGGTCCCCTTCACATAGCTTGTGACCGCCAATCCTCTCAAGATTAGGCAGCATCACCATCACCAAGGAAGTGGATTAAAAATCTCATATTGCTGGACTCTATATCCAGAGATTGAAATTGAGTGAGGGGGCCTGGGCTGGAATCTAAGACTACAACTATAATTCCTAAGTGATGCTGATACTGTGTCAGCATAAACACAAATTAGAAATACATTTTCCCTGGCACAAAGAAAAGAGAAGGATAATCCCTCACTTTTCTCTGAATGTTCACTTCAGAAAACTTAATTGTAAATGAGTCCTCTTTGAAATGTATGTAAACTTTCTAAAAGCTAAATCAGCCTCTCCCTAGTTTTACAATCCTGAAATGTTCACTCAGACCTGGGAGCCATCTTGAAATTTCATCATGGAGAAAGACAGCACAACTATCTCCTGGTTTCCTGGAAAGATAAAACCCAACCTCACAAGACATCTGACTTCAAATTGCAGACCTACCTCCTGTCATAAAGATAATGCAACTTTATCTTAACAAACACAAATAGCCACCCAAATTACCAGGTGAGTTTGGGGTGAACTCTGACAAATGGTGCTGTCCTCTTACTGGAGAAGTAGTTATGACATTTGAGAACATGTAAATAATGGATAGCATCTGCTTAGCTGTATAAAAATAAGGGGGGATGTGTGAGGTTTCTGTCTTGTGCTTAGTAACATGAACTTTCTGGTGTGATGCTTATTCAATAAAAGCACAAACTTTTCTTTCTCTTCTCTCTTCTTGTAGAGGTTTTTTGGGTTAGAAAGATTGTGTTTTTAATTATATTTTTCCAACTCTGACCGAGGCCACACTTCAAGATTCACTATACAATGTGAACCTAAATGCAGAACTTTACATGTCTCTCTAGAGTCCATTTCATTGGTTTCAGCCTGTCCTTACAGCTTGTTGAATTCTTTTTTGAATATTTGCTTTTTTGAATTTTGATTCTGTCATAAAGTTGATCAGTTTGTTTTCTGCTTTCCAAATCAGTAAGTTCTGGAAAAAGACAGTGAAGGTCACTGTAACATACAATGCTCAGGTACACCAGGTGCTATGCTAGGTACTGTGGATACAGCTATGACCATGACTATCCTGACTACTAGCTTACAACTGGGAAGAAAAAAAGAGGAAACAAGCCATTGTAATGGATCACACTGCATCCTGCTGCAATATGGAGGTGAGAATAGTGTTGGTAGCACAATGGGGCATCTAACCCAGGTCTTGGGGGCTCAGAGGTGGCTTCCTAGGAGAGTTAACAAAGATACTACCCAAAAGATAAGTAGAAATGAGGTGAGTGTGGGAGAAAAATATTGGTCCAGGCAAAGGAATAGTATTTGCAAAAGCCCAGTGATAGGACAATATGGCATGTTTAGGGAACTGCAAACACGTAGTATAGTGTATAGTTGAAACAATTTGAGTTGCCATTGGAGAGCAGGCAGAGGCCAGGTTGCTATGCTTAGGTACAATTTCAGTTGCCCACAAATCCATCTAATTATACCATCACCTGGATCATTTTCTCTATTTCACCTTACCACTTGGTCAAATTATCTAAAATTGAGATACACGAGGCACCTATCTGATCACCCATGCCAGTAATTCTACAGAAACAAATGAAGTCACCACTCTCAGCAAAATGCTTACAGTCATCTATGCCATAATCCAGTCTAAAAAGTGTATTCATTTTTATCCATATGCTGGTTTAAGGGTTAAAGGAATCTTTTATTTCTGACATATTTCTGTGGGTTTTGTTTTTTTCTTTTATTTTTGTTGTCTTATTTGTAATTTATGTTACACTACTAACAGTTTCTATCACTGCCGTGGAATGAATTCTCCTTGGGCTGAAGATAAAAGTACATCATTTCCAGAAGGAAATGCTCCCAGTCCTCTTCACTAATACTGGACTTAGGTTCCTCCTGTATGATACACTTCCTGTTTCCTATTTTGAAAAGCATACAAAACAATCAAAATAGTCAAAACTAATAATAAGACTAACAATAGCATCTATTAAATTATACACCTTCCTTTTCCTCATCAAAAGACACTTAGGAATTTTTTCAAACCCTAATTTCTATAAAATGCATTTCAAGCCAAAAGTCAGTAGGAATAATTGTAGGAACAGGGAGTGCCATAGCAGAAAAAGGTATCTACCTGGGCTATACACCCCAAGAAAATTTCAGTTACAAGAAATGTCTATGAATAGACACAGGCATTAATGTGATGAAATTCCTATCCTAGAAAAGAGTATTAGTGTTCATCAGAGAAAAAGAACAGAGGGAGAGAGATTTATTCTTGAAATTGGCTCATGTGATTATGCAAGCCATGTAGTCCCCATGGCTTGACCTCTGCAAGCTGCAGAACCAGGAAAACTGGTGGTGTAATTCAGACTGAGCCCAATGGCTCAGGATGAGAACCTCTCCCCAGGAATGGTGACCCAGAGAGTAGAATCCTAAGGATCTGAAACCACCATATCAGCCCTGGACTACTTACTACTTACATCCTGTGTGTGTGTGTGTGTGTGTGTGTGTGTGTGTGTGTGTAAGGCAGAAAGAGAAAGTGCTTACTAACACAGAACATGGTGTCTGGGGCTAGGAAGGTAAATGTTTAAAAAAATCTAAAAATTCACCATTAGCTTAATGATGACAGTCAAGCAGTAGGTGGCTCAGGTTTTGTAATTAGAGTCTAGAAAGCTTTTGATGTTTATATAGGTGACAAAACAACAGATCATATTTTCATGTGGTAGATCTTGGAAAGCAAATGATAAGAACATGGGATTGGGAAAGATGTAAGGAAAATTCAAAATGTTCATGTTTTCTGGTCCCTTTTCACCACCTTAAAAGAAAGAAAAACTGAAAGTAAGCCCACAAGTAGAGCTGAAGGAGATACCTATGCCAAAAAAGAACTCTCTCTCTCTCTCTCTCTCTCTCTCTCTCTCTCTCTCACACACACACACACACACACACACACACACACACACACAGATCCCTACAGTCTAAATTGACTAAAGTAGAATACAAAAGTTCCTAACTCAAACTAAAAAGAAAATATTGAGTCAAATAATTTATGAGATTACCTGAGAGAGTCCCTACAGTGTACATACCTAGAGTTAGCTCTTCTAGTCTAGGATGAAGTTGGCTGAGATGAGGAGATTGCTGGGCCCTCCTACTGTCTCATCCTTCAGCAGACTAGTCCTTCTATGATGAGCACAAACATCAATAATAATGTGTAAGCACTTTTCCAAGCCTCTAGTGTTACGTGCCGGTTTGAAGTGTTGTGGGCCCGTGTGGAGGGTCCTTGCCTTCACAGGCCAGAGAACTGGCTCCTGAGGCAGATGATTGATTCGTGAGCCAGAATAGGAAGTAGGATTTATTAGAGAAAGGAAAGGCTACAGCTAGAGCAGTGCAGTGGAGCCCAGAAACCAGTGACTTGTTGCTCAGGTGAAGGCTGGGGCTTTTATGGATGTTCCTCTGGGTTAGGTGGGCTCTTTTCATTGGCCATGGATTTGCACGCTTTCTCAGGTGAACTGGTTTGGTGCCCCTTATTGGGGGAAGGGAAACAATCTTGAGAGCATTTTGCTCATCAGCCCTGTGGCAGATCTATCAGATCTTGTATCTCCTCTTCAGGATGCAGAAATGCAGATTTACAACTGCTTCTCAGGATGCAGGAATCATAGTGCTCTCCATGAGTGAGGGGCTCTCACTCATCTGCCTTAGGTATCCAGATTCAACAATTAATGCTTATTAATACCCATTGGCCAAAGCAAGTCATATGGCCAAGCCAAAAGTCAAGGAACAGGTCAGGATCACTGGCATATAGAAAGCAATTCATACCAGCCTACCTGAGTTTATTGTAAAGTTTTCATAAATTCCGCAGGATGAATGGTATGAAATTAAATTACACACTCATAATTAAATATATTCAACAACAGTAAGTACTAAAATCTCATGACCTCTTAGTTCTTTTATTACATTTTTTATATTTTTCATTGTCCTCATAGGACATCATGTTGAGCTATGTCACACTTGTAGTTTGAAGTTTTGTATCATGGGAATGCTTATACCACACGCAGTTAAGACTTCTGATGACTGTTGCCCAGGCTAATACCCTACTGAAACCTCATGAAGGACCCTAAGCCAGAAGCAGCCAGCTAAGCTGCTCCTGAATCCTGACCCACACAAACAGCAAAATCAGATGTGTTTATGTTTTACCCTGAAACTTTAGAATAATTTGTTATGTAGCAATAAATAACTTACATATGTTATCAAGTTGATTCATTGTGGATGGGGGGAAAATTATGATGATGCAGTAAGATGAGAAGGTGTTTGTCAGCCCTAGAATATGACATCTGGGATCCGACTTAATGCTAAGTTACTGCATATGAAAGGGGGAGGAGGGAGCACAGGTCAGAGTCATATACTATGACCGGATTCAAACATCTGCTGAATTTCAGCTCAAGGTGTGACTTAACCTTCTCCCTTCCAGAGTTCTGAATGTTGGCAAATATACAAAAGGATGGAGTGCTAAATGAAAATAAGTAAGCATCATTTATTCCCAGCAAACACCCTATGGTACAGGGCTTCTAATAGACTTGGAGACGTCAGGAACTTTATGCATCCTCTCTCTGAACTTTAGGCAGCTGAGGCCTGCATTGAAACAATATAAATGACTAAGGAAAAGGCTTTAGCCTAAGGGAGAGGTGACAGGTGGAGATGGGGATATTTTGGAGATAGAAATGATAAAAATGACAAGCCTAGCTTGGTGCAGGGGTACATGCCTGTAATCCCAGTTACTTGGGAGACAAAGTTAGGCTTCAAGGCCAGCCTGGGCCAAAAAAAAAAAGACCCTATTTCAAAGAAAAAGCTGGTCAGGCACTGGTGGCTCATGCCTGTAATCCTAGCTTCTTGGAAAGCAGACATTGGGAGGATCTCAAGGCCAGCCCAGGTAAGTAGTTCATCAGACCCCCATCTCCAAAATAACCAGGGCAAAATGGACTGGAGGTGTGGCTCAAGCAGCAAAGCACGTGCTTTGCAGGTGTGAAGACCTAAGTTCAAACCCTAGTCCTACCAAAAAAGAAGGAAGGGAGGGAGGAAAGGAGGAAGAAAGGAAGGAAGGGAAGAAAGGAAAGAAGGACAGTTGGGCATGTGGCTCATGTCTTCAATCCCAGCAATGTGGGAGGTATAGGTAGGAAAATCTCAGTCCTAGGGGGGCCTGGGCAAAAAGCAAGAGAACCCGTCTGAAAAATAACTAAAGCAAAGGGAGTTGGGTGCATTGTTCAAGTAGAGTGCTTGCCTAACAAGGGCAATGCCTTGATTTCAAACTCCAGTGACACCAAAAAAAAAAAAAAAGCTACCCTTTACAGATAAATGGGTGTGAGAAGTTTTTCTTCCTCCCTCCCCAACTGGAAATACTGTCTCCATTTCCCATATCCCTTTTTTGTTCCTCCCCAGGGAGGAGGAGATGGTGCTGATCAGGTTTGATAATCATTGGAGCTTCTTTTCGTTGTGGGTGGGGTTGTGGCGCACAGGTGCTGGGCTCAGGACAGCTGGTCCTCTGTGTGTCTGTGTTGTCACTGCAGTGTGGTACAATGCCAGTAGCCTGCTAAGCACACCTGTCCTCACTCCCTTTTAGTGTATTGTTCATATCGGTCACAGCTACTTTTTTTTCCCCCAAAATAGTCAAATTCATTCTTCAATGTAGAAAAAGCATTTCCATTTTTATGACATATTATATATATCTCACATTTCTCTCAGCGTGCTTTGTTGTTTAAAGCTACCTTGTTGTCTAGTGACAATAAATAGCTGCATAAAGAAATAAAGCAGATAGAATGTCCAGTTGTTTTTAAAATGGGAAAAGAATAAGTTGATATACTTTCCATCTCAGATAGAAACTGAAACAAAAATATTCAAAGTTATGAAAAATGTATCAACTGACCTTTGAAGTTCAAGCAAGTCCAAAAAGAGCAGGATAATTAAAGTTGACAAACAAAAAGCCCAAGAAAATATGTGAAGCCTGGCAGGCATGTTTAAAATAAATAATGTATGTTCATGAGTTTTTGATGATCTTCTAATTCATCAGTATTGGGAAAAACATAAGGAGGAATGATTTGTAAAAGGTCATCAAGAGCAAGTTAGAAGTAACCAGATCTGGCTTATCTTGTAATTGTTTAAAGTTGTAAAAAGAAAAGAGATAAGCAGAGAAAAAACAAAGGAGAAAGGAATCTAAACTTAGTTCATAATGCTCCTTCCCCCCATTCATGTCTACCCAGCAACTCAGACTGTGACCTTATATGGAAATGGGATCTTTGTAGATCTGGTTATTTAAGATGAAATCCAATATAATTTGTCCTTATAAGAAGAGGAGAGAGCACAGAGAGACTCAAAGACACAGGGAAGAGTATCACATGATGATAACAGAGGCAGACCGAGTGATGTAGCTTCACTCCTAGTAAGTCAAATATTACCAACAACCACCAGAAACTGACAGCATGGAACAGATTCTTCCCTAGACCCTCAGAGGAAGCCCTGACCTACTGACACCTTCACATCAGCCTCTGGAACAGGGAGAGCACATACTTCTGTTGGTTTCGACCACACAATTTTTATTTACTGCAGCCTTAAAAGACAAATACAGGTCAAAAAATGAAAATGTTTGAAATTAGAAGTTAATTTCAGAAAGCAAACAATGTCTTAAAAAAAAAAAAAAAAAAGAACATGGAACAACCACAACAAGAATCGTGACTTCTAAATTAGATATTGAATTCAATATGTATATTTGCCCAGATCAGTGAGTAAGATATCATTAAGTCATATATTTGAATATCAATTCCATTCAATAAATATCCAATTATCTATTAGTAGATTAATAATTCTCAGAGCTGAGATTGATAAAAAGTGGAATTTTATAAATTAGAGGCTGTAAATAACTTCTCTTCTTAGGAAAACAGGTAATAAATAACCAAAGAACTTAGTACAATGAGAGAAGACATATTATAACATGCTAAAGTGAAGTGTAGTCACAGATGAAGGAGAAGATACAAATCTGAAAAGCCATGAGACCTCAGCTGGAGGATGGGCTGAAGTTACTGAATATGCTTCTTGGAAATTGATGAATTTAGCAGGACCATAACCAATATTCACCATTTACTAAAGCTGAGTTAAAGAAAATTAGGTGAGGGCGACATATTTGAACGTATCTCTTTTAAACATTAATTGTTTCAGACTCTGGGAAACATTAGCAAATGTTCACTCTCTGCTTTGGTTTTCCTTGCATGCTTTCTATTTATATCCACCTTGTAGAATTTAGGCACTCAAGCTAGTCACCTAGTTTGGGTTACAATTTCATGATTCCAGAATTAATTATTAAACTATCAACAGTATGAATGGAGCTTGCAACCATTAATAGTACCAATGGAGATATACTAGAAACAAGATATGAACATGGAAAATGCAAAAATCAATTTTGAAACATTTCTTTTTTGAGTACAGGAGTTAAATTTTGATTTCAAATTTATCATTCTTTACTTAGAAATACACTATTCTGTAATTATGCTCACTTAATGTAGCTATAAAACTCAAACATTTCATTACTTTAAATTACAACCAATAAACATTCCATTATTTAAAAGTCTATTTTTATTTCAAAATCAATACTGTTCATATCGTTAAGAACAACTGATTAAAATTGGTAACCAGATGTTTGGGAACTGTTCTGTTGTTCAATTAAATTATAATTGTATGTCAATCTCAGTTACATAATCCTGTCATTTTAAAATGTTTATTTTCATATAGCCATTTAAAATATTCTAATGTAGATTCCTATTGTATATTAAAATATGTAGATCCACAGGAAATTATTATGAATTTTTATCTAGGTTTCCTTAACTCAATAAGTTGTTTTTAAAGAGCTAAGGACCCCTGGGGCCAGATCTTGGTGTCTAATGTCACCAATGAAAGGAAGCAAAGCTCCCTGGAGAAATGGCTGGTTCTCAGGATGGAGCAGAAAACATACAAAATGAGCTTGCATCACATTACACTTTCAGAATGCAAGGAAGTACTCAAAAAACCCAAAAGAAGAGCATGTCAGAGACATGGGAACTACCCTGAGAACGCTTACATTGGCCAAAGTGAAACAACTTGAAAGACAGACAGAATAGTGTGGGATTGTGACCCACAGAATAAATAAATACTCATGAGTCCATACTCATGTCAAGGACTGAATAAGTAAATAAAAGGGGGATAAGAGGACTGGAGGCATGGCTCAAGTGGTAGAGCACCTGCCTAACAAATGTGAGGCCCTTAGTTCAAACCCCAGTACTGCAAAAATAAAAGGGGGGTAATAAAGAATTTTAAGAGCAAGCATGAGGCCAAGCACCACATACACATAGGAATTTAAATATTTCATGTAGTTACTGCACCCTCTAGAGAGTAAGCTTATCCCTTCAGTGTGGGTTGTGTGTAGTGACTTGCTTCCAAAGTGTGCAAAAGTGGGGAAGTGTAACTACAGTGGAAAAACCTGGCCATCATACCCTCGCCAGGTAATTAAGATTGACTTCAGTAGTGGTAAAACGGTATTACCAGTGATGTCACCAGTGACATGATGTCAATGCTGATAACATGTTGCTGATAAGATGTGATGAGGAAGGCATTTCATATAAGTGGTCTTCCACCCTAAACCCACAGTCCCAATGTAACCATAAGAGAAGCTAAAACTGAGGGATGTTCTACAAAATACAAGCTAGTGACCTCTGAGAGAGGAGAAGCAAATAAAGCGAGCCCCACAGTTGCCCTAGCTTACAGGGCACAGGAATTTCTGGTAGCAGTGGGGTTGGGAGAGTCCCAGAAAGCCTGGCTGCCCCCTGAGTTGAGAATCTGCAGAGGCCAAAGCCCCTGTAACTCATGGGTCAGAGAAGACAGAGCTGCCTGCCCAGAGGGTGAGCCCAGGACATCTACAGAGATTCCCCAGAACTTTGAGTGTTGATCCACACGTGTGCATGAAGAAACTATTGAGAGAAAAAGCAGGCAGAACAACCTTCGATCTCGTTGAGGTCTGGGGATAGTTTGTGTTCCCACTAGCCAAGGTTGCAAGACCTCCTAACACATGAGCACCAAGGAGAATCCATAGAAGGCTGTTGCCTCCTGGAGGGGCCACATCAGCCCTAGAACAAAGACTGTCCTGGACTCAACTAGTAAAGCGTTAAATCAAGTCTTAAAAGTACCAAATTCCCTTGCATTATACATACATATGAAAATAACACAATGAAACCCAGCAAAAACTGTTTAAAAGGAGGGAGAAGGATAGTACTTAGAGTTATACAGATGGGATGAATTTGATCAAAGTACATTATATGCAAGTTGTAAATATAAAAAAAAATCAAATTTCTTTTAAATAAATTAACTACACACCAGAGCCAAGTTCAACATAGAAATACAGAACTCTAACTGGGCACCAGTGGCTCACGCCTATAATCCCAGCTACTCGTGAGGCAGAGATCAGAGGATCTCAGTATGAAGCCAGCCCAGGCAAACAGCTCTTGAGACCCTATCTCAAAAAAACTCAACATAAAAACAGGGCTGGTGGAATGACTCAAGTGGTAGAGTGCCTGCCTAGCAAGCAGGAAGCCCTGAGTTCAAACTCCAGAACCACAAAAAAAAAAAAAAAAAAAAAAACAGAAATCTCACCTCTTACACAACAAGGTAAAATTCTCAATGACCTAAACGAAACAAAAAAGAATTAAGAGGAGGAGGAATACAGAAAAGCAGAATAATTCGACCTACCACAAAGGAAGAAAAAAAAAAACCCAGAAAAACAGTTCTTTAAAGAAACAGAACTAGAAGTGATAGGATTAGCAGACACGCATGTTTTAAAACACCTACTCCAAGTGTTCACAAGGGAGAGAAAAGTTTGAGGGTGAAAAGGAAACAAAAAAAGACATAACAATGACCTAAATCCAACTTCCAGACAGGAAAATTATAGTATCTGAGATTAAAATTATTCTAAGGGAGTTAGGAACAAATTTGAAGCTGCAAAACCAAAAAAGATAAGTGACCTTGAGGACAAAGTAATAAAACTACACTAAGTGAAGTGGGGGAGGGGGACTGAAAAAGTAAATGAAGTTGGGACACAGCCTCAAGGAAACTAACATGTGTGGAAGTGATGCCCCAGAATGAGCAAAGAGAAACAGAGGGACCAAGAACTTGTATCCAGCACGCATAAAGAATGTTTAAAACTGAATTAGACACACACGTCATTTGAATAGACCCTTAACCAAGGAAGGAAAATATCCAGACATCCAAAGGCATGTTTAAAGTCCTCAAAATCATTAGTCATTAGATGATTCAATGTGCCTACTAGAATGCCTAAGATTTAAAAGTGACAGTCTTTAGTATCAGCATAGATATGGAGCAATTAGGATTCTTATACAATGTTTTTGGGAATGTAAATGATACAACAACTTTCTTCAAAGTTAAATACATGCAACACAGCCAATCCACTTTTAGGTAGTTTATGGAGAAGAAACAAAAGCATATATCCACATGCACAGGCTGGTTTGCAAATGTTTATAGGGGCCTTATTTGCAATAAAACTTTTAGGAGTGATAGAAATGTTCATTACCTCTTTTGTAATCATGCTTTCGTGGTATACATATGGTGTATATTATATGCATCAAAACTCAGCAAATTATACATTTTAATTTTAGGCAGCATCGATAATATCTCAAAAAGTTGCAATGAAAAATAAGTTAGTATTAGGAAATGCAGGAATTTTTCTAAGCACCTAGAAAGGAAAAGAAATCATTTACAATTTTGGGGGAGAAAAATGAACAAGATTGTCACAATTACAAGACAGTCCTGAAGGTTTCCAACCCTGCCATGCACTGCCAAAATAATGTCCACCCTTGGAGTGTGGGCAGGAGCTATGACTGATAGCACTCCTATAATTAGGTTATGTTCTATGGAAACAGTGAGAGAGTATTACAAAGTAATTAGGGCCCCAAATCAGTGAACTTTGAGTAGATTATCCTTTGTGGAACTGACCTAATTGGGTGAGCCATTTAAAAGAGGGTTTGGGGGCTGGAGGTGTGGCTCAAGCAGTAGAGTGCCTGCTTTGCAAATCTGAAGCCCTGAATTCAAACTCCAGTCTCACCAAAGAAAGAAAGAAGGAAAGGAAGGAACCAGGGAGGGAGAAAGGGGGAGGGAGGGAGGGAAGGGGAGGGGAGAGAGAGAGAGAGAGAGAGAGAGAGAGAGAGAGAGAGAGAGAGACCTTCCAAAGTTTACAGTCAAGGGAACAGATGATTCCCCTTGGGGTCTGAGAGGGGCTCTAGACAAGGTACATGGGTAGGTTGTGGGGAGAATTGAATTCTTAAAAAATCAAATTGTTGGGGACAGAGCCTTGTGTCATGAGGAGATCACAGCTCTGGCTGGCATCATCCTTGCAACCTGTGAGACAGCAACAGAGGATTCAGTTAAGCTATGCCCAGCCTCCTAAACTGACATAAGTGTGCATTGAGGCAGGCTATTATGTTTGCACCAGTTTATTACACAGCAATAGAAAAGGGATACACATGTAAATTGATGTAATAATGCAAATAATGATACCAATATGAGCCTGGACCTGAGGGAAGACAAAGTCAGTGATTTGAATTATATAGTATAGATTGAATAACGTGTGTGTGTGTGTGTGTGTGTGTGTATAGAAGTTCCTTAAGAACAGAATGGAATGAGTAACGAAGAAGCAATACTTGGAAATTCAGCATATAGTTTTCCTGTATAAAGATACGATTTTTCCTGTTAAGCAGGGTCTACATTATAATTTCTAAATAAGACAGTCATGGTGGTACATGTCTGTAATCTCAGCACTCAGGAGACTGAGGCAGGAGGATTACAAGTTCGAAGCTAGCTGGGCTACATAGCAAGATAGATAAATAAACAAACAAATAAAATCAACTCTTAAAATCTAACTGATGAAAAACAAATTACCTACAAAGACATGATAATTAGACCGGCAGAAATTCTCTCATCAGCTGCAACAGGTGCCAGGAAATGTGTGTCTGCAAAGATTTGAAGGAAATAACTTGAAATTGTACACCCTCTAAACTGTTATTTTTAAAAAGAACAAAATAAAGACATTTCCAAAGTATAGATTAAGTATTACTATTCAGAGACTCTTACTTCAAAAAATATATATTAAGAGGCTGGAGGCTGGTGTCTCACGCCTGTAATCCTAGCTACTAGAAAGGCAGAGATCAGGAGGATGGCAGTTCAAGGCCAGACTAGGCAAATAATTTGCAATACTCCATCTTTAAAATACCCAACACAAATAAGTGGGCTGACCAGAAACTGGAGGCAATCTAAATACGTCCACCAACTGGTGAATGAGTGAACAAAATTTAGCATACCCATCCAGTGAAGTACTACTTGGTAATGAAATTGAATACAGATATAAGCCAAATCTCAAAACACTACTAACTGAAAGATACCAGATACAAAATTTACAATTGTATGGCTCCATCTTAAAGAAATGTCTAGGAGAGATGTACTTATAGAGACAGAAAGTAGATTAAGGTTGCCTATGGTTGAGGGTGCGAGTGGTTGTTAATTGTAAATGGCAAGAGGGAATTTTGGGGGGGGGTGATAGAAACGTAGCAAACTGCATCATAGTGCTGGGGTTGCACAACTTTATAAATCTACTAAAAATTATTGAACTGTACACTGTGATCAGTAAATTTTATGGTACATCAAAAAAAAAAAAAAGTGGGCTGGTGGAGTGGCTCAAGTGATAGAATGCCTGCCTAGCAAGTATGAGGCCCTGAATTCAAATCCTAGTACCACCACCAAAAAAAAAATGTTAAGAAAGGTAATATGATCGACAAACAGTAAGATAAAACATTGGTAAGTACAATTGACTATTGGTCGTTTAAGATATAGATCATTTAAAATTAAAATAGTGAGGTATCATTACACACCTATCAGAAAGCTAACAACACTGAATACAGGATAATGTTAAAAGCCTGACTTCTCTGTATCATATTATGAAGGTGACACATGTCATTATACATTTATCTAAAGCCATAGAAGGTACAGCACTAAGAGAGAACCCTAATGCCAACTATGAACTTTGATAATTGTGTGTTGATGCAGGTTCATTAATTGTGAGAAATGCACCACTCTGGAGGGTGCTGCTGACCATGGAGAGGCTGTGTGTGTGGTAGAGGGATGTATGGGAAATCTGTATACCTTCACTCAATGTTTCTGTGAAGCTAAAACTGGCTGTGGTCACTGTTTATAGAAAGGATCAATGCTAGTCTCATGGAGTGAGTTACTTCCCATGAGAGTTGGTTGTTATAAAAAAGAGTGAGCCTGGTCCTTGAATTGCTCTGATTTCCTGCCTCACCATGTGATATCTATACATTCTCACTACTGTGATGCATAGTGAGACCTCTTCCATGCGGTCTCACCAGAGACTAAACAAATGGAGCTGCTGGATCCAGAACTTTAAAACTCTCAAATTGTGAGATAAATAAACCTCTTTTATTTATAAAGTATTCAGTCTCAGGTATTTTGTTATAGCAACCAACAGATGACACCATTTTTTTTTCTCACTTCCTTCCCAACTAATGACAAAGCCTAATTCCTGGACTTGCCTTCTCTGCAAACAGTCTCCCAAGATTGAGTTCCTGGCAGTGCTTCTACTGTACAAGGTGCTTACTTACTTCTGTGCTATAAGAAATTATTTTATAGATCAGTAGTCTAATAATTTAAGTATGCAACGTAATACTTTGTGTGTGCTAAAAATACAGAGTCTTGAACTGCACCCAAGACCTTCATGATCACAGTCTCATGATGGGCTCCATCAGCCTGATTATGACACAGGTCATCTAAAGGAGGCACCTTGAGATAAGAGGCAGTGAGAAATGAACAGTGTGTGAGGAAAACAAGGGTGTAATCAAATTTATATTTTGAGGAGACACTTTTAAAAGAAATATAAAGCAGGACATGGTAGTTCATGGCTCATGAAAGAGGATCACGAGTTTGAGGCCAGCCTGGGCTACATGGCAAGACTCTGTTGCAAAACACAGACATTTTAGTGTGGAAACTCATTATGCAAACATTGAGTAGCTAGGGTATGGGTGTGGGGAGCACCTGCTTAGCTCAAAGACTTGAGTTCAAGCCTCAGTACCAAAAATAAATAATAACATGCTTACATACATATAAATAAAAAATGTAAAGAGCAAAGTGGAGCTAGAAAAAGACTGGACTCCCAAAGTAGTCACCTTTAACTTTTTCAGGGCAGTTATCTTCTTGCTTTGTTAAGTAGTAGTCACATAATATCAACTTTGTATCCACTTTTCTCCAGAGTACTCAGATCCTTGCTTGTTGGTTCCATGGCTGGAGTTCATTTGTGCAAGGAAGGGAGGAGCTAGAATGTAAGTGCAACATAAATGTGGATGCAGTGTGTGTTAGGGATAGGTATGTGTTATTTTTAAATTAGTTCTCACCAATGACTACCCAGTTCGTAGGACACTTGTTTCTTACATTCAAATATACAGACCCCTTTTTAAAAATTTAAAATGTTCTCACCTCTCCCTAATGCTAGCTTCAATTCTTTTTATTAGAGTCTCACTTAAAAAACCAAATTAAACCTAAACCAAAATAAAATCTTTTTTCCTTTCTCCTTTTATTTTATCATTTTTACATTTACTTACATGTGTATACACTGTTGTGCCACCTCCGCCCAACCCCCACCGACCCCCAACATCCCAACAATAAAGTAGTATGCCAATAACTCTTACACAACTATTAAATTTGAAAAATAAATACAAACCAGATTTTTGAAACCAATAAAATTCGAATGAACATCATGAATTAAAACTGAATTATGATATGCTTGGCTGAAACTAAATTACTCCTTCACAACATGAGTATGGTACTGATGGTGACACTCTGTTCCCAGCCTGGCACCCATAGCCTACAACAGGCTCCTGGGCAGTAGACGACTTTCTAGAATTCACCTCTTGAACTGAGTTGAATGCCCGCCAAGAACTTCTATTTCTCTGTCTCCACCCCAGATGAGTTATGCTGGTTGTAATTGTTCATTTAAACCCGAAGTTTAATTAAATATTTCACAAACTGGTGGTTAATTGTGAAAAGACAGAAGTAGCTTTTATTAAAAAAAATATATTGTGCATCCTGAAAACACTGAATGACTAAATTGTTATGCCACATGCAGGTGAGACAAAAAATATTAGCCCAAATTCCCAAGATCTAGAAAACAATCATTTCGTAACGAATTCAAATTCTGTCTGTCTTTTAAAGAAATGGTAACATTATCAATATGAACTATTTAAAAAATAGATAATGGCAATCTAGTTATTAGACTCACAAAAAAGACCTTGACCCTGTATCAGAACACAGGTAGTAAGTAAAATTAAAGTGGCTTACAATTAAATGTTGAAGGTAGGCACGACATTATCAATTTTTTTTATTAAGCTGACCAAACTTTTGTTTGATCATTTGAAAGAATGCAACTCTTCATATGTATTAAATCTACATTCATCCTTTCCTTATCATTCCATAACAAAGCAAACAGTACTACTCTTATGATGCCTACCTGCTATGGTTTGAATGTTATTTTCATCTCCAAAATTCATATTGAAACTTAATCTGCTTCAAAATTCAGCTGAGTATGGGTGATGCATGCTTGAGGTGCTGTGGGTTCTTGTTGAAATGGACCCAGTTGCTGTAAGTTCATGTCCAGCGGAACAACAAAGCAACACCTCACTTTATCTTAAAAAAAAAAAAAAAGTAAGAAAGAAAAGGAAAAAAAAACAGACTGTTGTTCAAATTCTAGGTGCTATGAATTCTGATTTTTAAATAAATTGCTCAGTGTTATGATACTCTTTTATAATAGCACAAATGGACTAACACTTGATGCAATCCTTAAAGAAAAAATATGGGACTTGCAAGTGATTGGCAGTTATTTCCTGTTTATAAAAACAGTCTCCCAGAATATAAGGGGTATTACTTTTCTATTGTTATAAAAATGAAATTTGAAATTTCATTGGAAACCATGCAAATTCCAATGAGTGCATGAGCATAACACAGTATTGTAGAAGACAAAATTGGTTCCCAAGAGGTCACTGGCACGTTTGCTCCATCTCATGTGTGTGACTTTCCAAAGTTTTAAAGTAAGTCAGGGACAGATAAGCGATGAACAGAACAGAGAGGACTTGTCTTTCAAGCAAGAACATGCATTCCTGTTGGTATCTTCAGTTTTATCTTTAAAACCCGATGTTTTACTATACTTCCTAGATGGCAAAATATTAAAAGAATTACATTCTTTTGTAAATATATCATAGATAAAAAATCATTTTTCTCTAGCCAGAATAGGTTCTTATTCAAAATGGACCCCTGCATGAAAAGGATTAGCAAAAGAAAAATGGCAGTTTATTAACATGTATGTTTTATATGTGTGTATATCCACATGTACATATATATACGGGGAGAGACCCAGGCTTTCCAGCGGAATAAGATGTGGAGGGGAGACAGTGATATTGGTTACCCTGAGCCTCTACAGGCCTCGACTAATACTTGTGTCTTAGTTTCAAACAAAACATTTAAAAGAAGGAAGGAAGAAGGGAGGGAGAGAGAGAGGGAAGAAGGAAGGAAGGAGGGAAGGAAGGAGGGAGGGAGAGAGGGAGGAAAGAAGGAAGGGAGGAAGGAGGGAAGAAGAGGGAGTGAGGAAGGAAGGAAGGAGGGACAGGGACGGAGGGAGAGAAGGAGGGAGGGAGGGAGGGAGGGAGGGAGGGAGGAAGGAAGGGAAGAAGTTTAAATTTAAAATAGAAAAAATCTTACAGAATAAAGATATAAAGAAAGTATTTTGTACAACTGTATAATACACTTGTGTTTTGTGTTTTAACCTGTGTTATTTCAAAGGTATCAAAAAACTGAAAAAAAATTAAAATTTATTATATGCTGTTGATAAAGCAAAAAAAGTTATAGTAAGCTAAGGTTAACTTATTATTAAAGTTTTGGTTTTTTGTAAATTTAGTGTAGCCTAAGAGTACAGTGTTTGTAAAGTCCACAGAAGTGGATGGTAACATCCGGGGTCTTCACACTCACTCGCCCTCACTCACTCACTCACCCAGGGGAAACTCCAGCCCTGTGAGCTCCATTCAGGACATGCACTAGGCCCTTACCATTTTTGCTCTTCTACACCATGTTTTTACCATACTTTTCTATGTTTAGATACACAAATCCTTCTCATCTGCTATTGCCTGCAGTACTTGGCACAGTAACACGCCAGACAGGCCTATGGCTCTGAAGTAGGGCTGCACCACAGGTGTGTGGCAGGCCCTGCCATCAGGCTCTGTATGTACATTCTGTGATATTCACATGAAGATGACACCGCCTAACATAACTTCCAAGAGCTTCCCCTAACCTCTCCCTCACACTAAGTTGAATTAGGTGCTCATGTTCTGTGGTTTGCTCTTCACCCTCAAATGCACCTATATCCCTTGCACAAGATCGCCATTGTCTGTGAATCTTTTTTGCACTGTTAGCTTGAGGCTACTTGAGTAAGGTTTCTCACCTATATTCCTAGCACCTACCATAGCACCTGGCTTATATAATAGAGCTCAAAAAGTATCTGTAGAATGGGGGTCAAAAATATAGATCAAGAAAACTGGCCAGAGCCAGGCACCAGTGGCTCACACCTATAATCCTAGCTACTCAGGAGGCAGAGATCAGGAGGATTGTGCTTCAAAGCCAGCCTGGGCAAATAGTTCACAAGACCCTGTCTCGAAAACACCTTCACAAAAACAGGGCTGGTGGAGTGATTCAAGGTGAAGGCCCTGAGTTCAAGCCTCACACCACCAAAAAAAAAAAAAAAATGAAGAAGAAGAAAACTGGCCAGGCACAATGGCTCCATCTAGAATCCAAGCTACTTGAGAGACAGAGATCAGGAGGATTCTAGTTCAAATCCAGACTAGGCAAAAAGTTAGCAAGACCCCACTCAACAAACATGTTGGGAGTAGTGGTGCATATCTGTAACGTCAGCTATATAGGAGGCATAGGTTTTTGCCTACCCGGGCAAAAATGTGAGATCTTACCCACAAAATAACTTAAAAAGTAAAAAACAAAAAAAAAAGGAAACTGAACCCTATGAATATCATCGTATGCACACAAACTATTATTACTAGTAAGATAAATATGTTTCCTAGTTCAGTTAGAAAGATTCTGCTAAAATATTTTTACTTGGGAAGGAAAACTGTCATTAACACTTTTATAACTCCTTTAAGTCTCACGACAGCAAACAAATTAAAGATTCAAAACCCAAATGAAAAATTTGAAGTCTCTCTAGTTATTCTAATTTAAAGGAAAGACATTAAAACTTCAGATTTAGCGTCTGATTCTATGGGCTATGGTTGCTTGACAAGGCTTCAGTTGATTTCTGCCAAATACTAACATAAGATCTTATAACTTCCTTAAAAAAATCCATCTTGAAATTTCTGGACTGGGACTTCTGGCTATAGGTATTTACCACCTTCATTATCCCAAACTGCCTCTGAATGACAGTAAAGGGGTTTTAAAGTGTCCCCCCATTGGGAGGTTTCTGGATTGTGGTAGACCAAGTGTGGCAGATGCAAAGATACAAAAACCAGAAACTAAAGGCAGCATTCACACATCGAATGATACTCTTCAGCCATCTTCTTCTTGAGGTTCTCAGAATACTAATCTGCCAGAACTTTCCCTTTCAAAAGATTTGAAAATAGTCTTTGCAACAACTGATCAATCTCGAAAGGAAGAACTTAAAGATGCTGACATCAGGTGTTAAATCACCAGCGTCCAGACAGATCACCAGAGAGTGAAGCCCAAACAGGCAAGGCTCCTGAGAAGACTTTGCAAACATGAAAGAGAACAGGATGCTATGAAAAGGGAGCAGGTAAGAGGCATTCAAAAAACAAATGAATAAAACTCCCCAAAATTAAAATTATGGCCACACAATGGCCAAAACTGAATAATTAACAAAATAATAGTGATAGTTTTGGCTTACATCCTATGGAATAAAGCAAATACCCCCATGAGTCCTGACATATAAATAACTGAATATATAAATAATCCTTTTTTTTTGTGATACTGGGGTTTGAACTCAGGGCCTTATACTTTCTAGAAAGGTGCTCTACCACTTGAGCCACTCTGCCAGCTTTGAATGTACAAATAATTCTTATAAAAGAATTCCAAAGAGTGCATCTGGAAAGAATGAAGAAGACAGGAAAGTTACTATTGGAATACCATGGGATTAACTATTATGGGCAAGATGTACCAAAGTTGGATGCTAAAATTAGTGACCAAAAGTTTGAAGAGAATCAGGGTATCTTTATATTCTCAGTATACCATTTCCAAAATATGTATTAATTTAAAAAGTAAAAAGAGTATCTTTATAGCAAGTTGAGAAATTTGGCAATTTCTTAATCGGAGGATCAAGAAATATATCACAGTACTAAGACACAGCAGCATGAGGAACCCCCAGATGATTCAGAAAAGGCACACCACTTCTGTAACATTATAGTCAAAAAATGTATAGCCTCATTGTAAACATGAAAACATCAAACTCAACTTAAAACTTTTTTTTTTTTAAAGTAAGTCACTAGCACTGTTCAAAAAGTATAAAGGTCATGAAAGACCTAAAAAGAATAAGGAACTATCACATGTTAGGAAAGACATAACAAATCATGCCAATGTGATATTGTGGATTTGATCCAGTAGCAGACAAAGGACATTAGTGGGGGAAAGAAGCATGAATTCAAAGATAACTGTAGTTTAGTTAATAGAATGTACCAATGTTAACATCTCAGTTGTGATAATTGCACTGTAAGATGTCAACATTTTAGGAGGTTCAGTGGAGTATATGAAAACTCTTTGCACTCATTTCCTGATCAATATTTCTGTAAATGTAAAATTATTTCAAAATTAAAAGCTTTAATTCTTTAATATAAATATTGAAATTATAAATTAAAAAGCTCTTTCAGAATTAGACCAAGAGGACAAATAAAAAATAAGGAAAGACAAGAAAGTTAGAAGACCAGCCTAGGAAATTTGGAAAATTAGAAAACAAAAAATGAGGAAATCATAAATGAAATAATTCAAGAAAACTTTCCAGAACTGAAGGACTTAGTTTGGTTTGAAAGGACCCACTGGTTTTCAATATGAGGACCCCCACCATGATATTTCAGAATGTGGGTAAGATCTGAAGATTCTTCACACACTTTAATTGTATTTTTTATTTTCTCTCATCTTGTGGGGTTTTTTTTTTCCCCAAGAGACAGGTCTCACTATGTTGCCCAGGTGGCCCCAAATTCTTGACTCCTGGGCTTAAGTGATCCTTCTGTCTGAGCACCCTTGAGCAGCTGAGACTAGAGGTACATAGTACAATGCCTAGCTTTCTTCAAGCTTTAAAGAAAGAAAAATATAGAGGTTGCAAATAAAATATCAGAAATCAGAATGGCTTCAGACTTCTCAAGATATTTTCAAAGTCTTGAAGATAAATTATAATTCTTTTGTTTGTTTCTTTTTTGAGACAGTTCTCCCTAAGTAGCCCAGGCTGGCCTCAAACTCTTGACCCTCCTACCTCAGCCCTTAAGTACTGGGATTACAGGCATGTACCACCACGCCTGGCTGTTTATAAAATTTTAATATATGATTTATTCACCTTTTTTATACCAAAATCAGATGGGAGCTATTTGGAGCAGAAATCCAAGTTCTTATTACTTACAGCAATAACTTCCTGGTATCCTACAGGTGATAACAGCCACATGTCACCCCACACACAGAGGGCCTGCCTGAAATGATGAGTTTACACAGGCCACAAGCTGTCCTTTCCCCTCTGAAGGACACAGTGAAACCTTTGCTCTTCAGTATTAACAATCCTTTGGTATGCATAGGCCTGGCTCTTGGACTTTCAGGCCTTATCTTCTCTTTCAAATTCAGATAAGACTGTAAGCCTCTCCACAGGGCCCTGGCTATTCAATTACCCTTCCCAGGCTAGTTTTTCAACCCATATGCCACGAAAAGTGTTCAGAAAGCCTATACTGTGTAGACATGAAATGATTTACTTCCTGGCAAATTTTTTTTTTTCCCCAATGTAGAATTGTTCTGCCAGCTCAGGCATCAGTTAAGTGTGAAGGTTCAATGGGCCAGAAAAGATGCACTTCCATGCACTCCTCAGATGGAGGATGCACTCCTTCAACAAAGCAAGGCAGTAAATCAAGGAGACAGCAGGACATCCAGAAATGGAAACCCAACTCTAGAATAATGCTGAAGTCCAGAAAAACATCAGTGCTCTGAACTTTCCAAGATAGAGTTCTTCAAAAGCTCAGTCAGGTGCCAGCAGCTCACGCCTGTAATCCTAGCTACTTGGAAGGCTGAGATTGGGAGGATCGCAGTTCTGAGGCCAGGATGGGCAAACAGTCTGCAAAATCCCCTCTTCAAAATAATCAGAGCAAAATGAACTGGAGGTGTGGTTGAAACAGTAGAGCGCCTGCTTTGCAAGCACAAAGTCCAGAGTTCAAACCCTGGTTTGACAATATAACAACTGCATGCCTCTGACTTAGTGACTTGAGATTTGAACAGGGTCTGGGGTGGAATTAGTGTTATATGCAGAGAATTCTGAACAAATAAGAATTCTTAACTGTAGGGAATAAATTTTGCAAGTAAGAAAAATTAATCACAGCATGCTGGGTAACTCAGCTAAAATAACGTTTGCATGATCACAACAATGAAAAGGATGAATTTTGATTTAATGAAATTATATTAGGAATATAATAGAAATACAAGTATCTACATGTAGGAGGTATGAAGAAGAAAAAGATTTACGCAGGAAGAAGTCAACAGTTGAAATTAAATCTGAAAAATTAAGGAAAAGCATATCAGCTTTTACTTAGAAATAGAATACTAAAGTTAGCAACTAAAGTAGTTGAAATTGAAGAAGAGTTAACCTCTCCCACTTAAGGAACTAGGTTCCAATTTCTAGGAACTTTATTTTCCTCTAAATAAACAGTATAAATTTATTTCATTTAGTAGTTCTTCCAAAAGATTTCTCTTTCTACAAATAGATAGATCTATGTAGGAGCAAAAAAACCCTGAATGTTAAGGAGTGACCCCTGTCTTATTCTGACATAACGGGATGTGACCTACAATAATTAAAGCATAAGGAAGTAGTTTTTCTTTTTGGGGGCAGGAAGTGGTTGGGTGGAGTAGCACAAAGTAAGACCAGAATACTATTAATGTGATATACTTTTTAAAAAATCTGCGGGGGTGTAATTACCGCCCCTACTCATTTTACAAAGCATCAGACTCTATTAACTCCAAAAGAAGTTGAGAGCAAATGGCAGATTTTGACATCACATACAATTGATTTATGTGCAAAACAATGATAGAGGAAAAGATGAAGAAAGTGAAAGTGAGAATATTTGGGAAAATAGTTGCATGAGAGAGCAAGATTTTTTTGATCCAGGCTGAGAAAGGAAGAGAAGAAATGAGAAGCAGCAGGCTGAAGGGAAAAGAACAGTGCAAAAAGACATTTTAAGTGCTTCTCTGTGTTTTACCTCCTTATTGACACTAACTTGGAAAATCTCAGTAAAGACCTATATTTGTTTTCAGGACTCTTTAGATTTAGATCTGTACTTCGGTTGGATGCATTGCCAAAGCTGAGAATACCCTTAAAATAGGAGGAAAGCCCAAGTTTACCTGGGTTATATTCAGTGTGGTTTGAATTGCTTTGCTAGGAGTTGTGATAGTCTGTTGAAATAACCCACAGTCCATTCATTTTGAAGTGTGAGAGATGATGGCCCCTTTTACTACCTCTCCTAGATATTAGGGAAACCAGATCTTGTGATCACCTTTAATGCCCAGCAGGAAAATGTCAAGTAATTCTATTTAAAATGCCTGAAGGTTATTAATCCAACTAATTAAATAATTACAGAGTAACAGGCTTAAAGAAAGAAACAACCTTAAAGACTATCTAATACAACTCCTTCCTTCAAAACAAGGAAATAACTCAGAAGATGAAATCAGGTGCCCAAAGTTCACATTGCAAGCTAAAAGCTAACTAACAGGAGACAATCCAGGTGTGCTTTCACTGATAAATAGAAAATAACAATAAAACGTGGTGTTTCTCATGTGTGTTAAATTAATGTTTTCTGTTGCTAATAGCGCAATACTGCAGCCTGAGTAAATTATAAAGAAAAGAAATTTATTTTGGCTCATGGTTGTTCTGGAGGTCCTAGGTCAAGGGAGCCACATTGGGTGATTACCTTCTTGCTGGGCATCCTGAGTTGGTACAAGCCATCATATGGCAAGAGACAGGGAGTGTGTGTTTATATGTGTGTGCCTCTGTCTCTTCACTCTTCCTATAATGCTATTAGGATTTACCCATGGGCTCTCACCCTAATGACCTTATCCAAGCCTAATCATTTTTCACTGCTCCACCTCTGAACATTACAGTTGAATTAAATTTCTACTATTTTGCTATAGTTTGGATCTGAAATGTCCTTCAGTGGCTCAGGTGTTAAAGATAGTTTGGTCCCCAGCCATGGTGCTGTTGAGAGGTGGTGGAACCTTTGGGAGGTGGGACCTAGTGGAAGGAAGTTAGGTCATGGGGACATGCCCCAACCCTTTCTCTGCTTCCTGGTTGCCAGGTGAGTAGCCTTCTCTTTTATGTACTCCTACCATGATGTACTGTGCCAAACAACCATACACTGGCACCTTCAAAACTGTGAACCAAAATAACACATCCTCCTTTTAAGATTATGACCTCAGGGATTGTCACAGTAATGGAAAGCTAATGCATGTCTTAATATCTCACCATGGGGATTAGGCTTCAACACATGGTGGTATGCCAACCACATCCAAACTGCAGTACCATGTGTAAGAACTTTCCATAGATGACCTCACTTAATATAACTTAAGTTATTATACCATTTTGCAGATGGAAATCTAGAAAACTTCAGTAACTTACCCAAAGCCATCAACTTAATAGTAAAATCAGAATTCATACAGGCAGTCTAAATCCAGAGCCCATACCCTAAACCACTGCACTGGATTTTGTTACTAATACAATTATTTTCAAAGTTTTGCAGTAGAAAAACCCACTAATTTTAGAGACTTTTAGATTCAGAAGTGCAGTGGCTTGCTAAAAGTTCAGTTCATTTGGAACAAGGTTACAGTAAGCACCAGAAGACACTGAATAATCATATGCAGCAAAAATTAAAAATGATAAATTTTGGAACCCAAGAGTTTTAAATCCAGTGTTTCAAATTTTAATCTTATATACTATGGAGTTTTAGAAACAGCCAAAAGCTTTATGTAAACTAAGTAGGCCATGAATGTAATCACCTATTTCAGACTGCTTATAATTCAGACAAGGACAGAGTCAAAGAACCTGGGTTTGAGCTTCTTACTTCTTTTACTTTCTTTTCTTTCTCTCTACATCCTTCCCTTTCTTCCTTCCTGTAAAATGAGAATAGTGTTACTGACCTCATATTGTACATTAAACTGAAAAGCATTCTGGTGTCAGGTATTATATTAGCATACATTCTAGTTCTACCCTATCACCAAAGTTTAAATTGGTTTGAGTTTTTTTACTGTTACTTAAAAAAACCTATTATCTCATAACTAACAGAAGTTTGGGGAAATGACTATGTATCATTTAAAATAAATGTGTCCTTCTTCTTTTCATTCTTCTTTTCTTTTGGGTGTTTAGACTATAAAATGTAATCTTGTTTACAGTAAAGCCTACTGATCCAGTAACCTTCCAATATGGTTAATATTTTCTGTTTCACATTGGCTGAGAGATTTACAGAAACAGCAAAGCATTCCCTGACTTAGGGGAATTACACACACACACACACACACACACACACACACACACATCCTTCTTTCAATTAAATGCAAACACTCTATGAATGAATCATTAAGCTTCCCAAATGTTAAGCTTCTACCTTTGTCATTCTACTTGAGATCAGTAATACGTTAAATTGATACTTGATTTCAAAGCTAAAGGTAAGAACCTATAACTTTAAACTGGTGATAATTGATTGTAAAACTAAAGGTAAGAACCTATTATTTATGGAAGAAAATTTAGCTTTTGAACACGCTAATGAGCAAGAGTGGTGTGAACCAAGCAGGGAGTCATCATTTGCATTTTGGCAGAAGAAATTCACAAATGTTTTGCAACCAGCCCAAGGAGGTGACAAGACTTTGCAAGTAGTGGAGGTGGAATCTGAACCAAGTTTTTCTAACACCTGCCAGGAAAAGGGGGCAAAGAGAGGAAGAGTGAGTGGAAGATCTCTTGACATCAATGGCCATTTTCACAATTACTTTTGGCCCCAAACTACCTGGTTTCTGGTTTTGTGGGGTTTCCTAGGCTCACTGCATAATGGAACACATGAAGAAAGACAATGGCTAGCTTTGTTTACATTGCAGTCAGTCATGACATTCTGTCTGCAGGTTTCCAATTCTGGCACAGGTTTCAGAACTGAAGCAAGATTGGTTTAGCATCTGCCCTTGCATGAGACACTCTTGGAGAAATCAAAAAACACTGAGACCAATTCAGAATAGAAACCTAGGAGCAGCCGTTTGCACAAATGCCTCTCCCTTCTCAAGGGCCATCTACCTCAGACTGAGCTCAGTAAGGACACTTGTAGGACCATAGTTGACCTTTTTCTGGTGTGTGGCAGAATATAGAGTGACAAGGGCATAGGTTCTGGAGTTAGGTGGATCTGTTCTTCTGTCCTGGCTCTGCTAAGGACTCAACATTTTTGGGTCTTGGTGTCTTCACCAGTAATGAGTACACCAAAGTTATCATAAAGCATAGACACTGTGTATAAGTGCCTAACATCTAGTAATATTCTACATGTCATAGGTTTTATTATTAAAATGCTGATTCTCTTGACTGAGGTTCAAAGTCATAGTAAAAGCAAGCAAACAAAAGGCAGTAATCACCTGTAAGAATCACCCATGGGAATCTTCTGACTTTGATGACATTCCAAGCAACTTAAATAGCATAAGGTACTTTTGTAAAACCCCATTAAGATGACAGCAGACTTGGGTGATGGAAAACCAACACAAATATCTTTTCATTGCCAATAGCTTGCTTGCTGTACTAAAACAGATTTCTACCCTTCACTAGGTATGGGGAGCTAAGAGGACACTCTCTGCTCTTTTCATTTCTGAGCCACTGCCGAGCATACTCTACTTGCTCTCGGGGCATCCTCCCGTCAAATTTCGTTATTGCAGGTTGTCATTCTTTACTCCTTTATTTGCAACAGTATGTTTCTTGATGCCCAAGATGTATTATTTTAAAGAAATAAACCTTAGTCTCCTATGACCATTCCTCTAAGATGTAATATGATGAGAGATAAGAATCTTTCTACAGAAATAGTAATATTCAATCAATATATTTTGTCAGAACACATTCAGAAAACTCACTTGAGAACCATTTATTTTGGTACCACTGAATCTCATGACAATGTATTAAAAATCCTTACATTCTAAATTATGATCCATGAACTGGATTAAAATACGTATCAATTTTTCTTTTAAAAGCATTTTGCATATTTGTGACTGAATTATTTGTAAGTCTTTGTAAAATATGGAAAGCGAAGGCATTATCTTGGACAAGTAAGAATGGTGTTGGTCTTGTTCACTGCTCCATCCCGAGAACCTAGTTCAATGCTTGGCACTTACAAGCATTAACTGATATAATTTAACTTATTCTACAGAAAGTACTTTTGTGTAAAGCAATGGAAATATCCTCTGAAGAGGTGAGCAAATAGCTATTCTTCAAGAAAAACCAGAATTCTTGGGGGGTAGCCTAAGCCCCCTTTGGAGAGGAAGCAACAAATGATCCTGGCAGTTATATTAACCAGAAAGGGAAAAGACAGATAAAGCCTGAAACACACACAATTTAGAAAAGCTTACAACTATTTTCTAAATGCATGACTGCATGTATGAGACTCAAAATCTGTCTCTCAAAATTCCATTCTGGTTATCATCCTGTTCTCAAAGAAAAGCAGGCAGCCAACCAGAGGCCTGGGTTTACACTTGAGTACATTCCAATGACCTACTTAAAAATGGACAGATGATAGGAGATTATAAAACCAAAGAAAATTCTGATATACACACATATTTGTAAGAACAAAGCTGCAAGTGAATTGAAGCTTAAAGAAATGCTAAGATAAATACAGCTTCTATAGCTGATTTCAGTGAAGACAACTTTAAAGGAGGACTAAGTCTACAATTCAGGACCAGTGATTATAGAACTGACAAGTGCCAAAGACAAAAAGAACTTCCAGTTTGCTTTTGTCTTCTCCATTGAGAATACACTAAGAAGCAGGGAGCATTTGTGGTGCACTTAGGTGATAAGTATGGGGCTGAATGTTGTGTATCACAATCCTCAGGCAGTCAATGAGATAGAAATCTGACACTACTTTAGAGACGACAAAACTAAGACTCAGGACACTTTCTGCATTTATAGATTAACTGCTAAGTATAACCAGTATCCAAATCCAACTTTGACTCATGTTTCCACTAAACCACACTGTGTCCCAATTATAATGAAAAAGTCAAATGAATGTTGGTAAGTAGGAATATGTCTTGAAAATATGAAAACAATTACTGCTGAAGTCTATCACCACTCGGATAAATTATACCCAAGGCTGAGATAAGTACGGTGACCTTGAAGGAACCATGCATAACAGGAGGTGAGAACACTTTCATTTTTTAAGAATGCAGAAGACAAAACTGAGATGGGGCACATGAACTCTGCCAGCCAATAGCCAAATCTTTTCTGCCTCTGTATCATGAATCCAACCCAATGCACCACACAGATGCTCCTTACGTGCTGAATTGGTGACACACTATCATTCGCATCTGAAAAGTCAAGTAGGTTCTGCAATTCTAACATCCTGTAGATGTTAATCCTGCAGATTAACATTTTCTTTTGAATAGGCCCAAAGGGGAGAAAGTTACCAAGGCGTATTCAAAAATCCAGACTTCAGAGAGGAAAGTGACAGTTCTCCATTCTCTTTCTAAGGAGGTCATGGCCCCCTAACCCAGAATGCTATACCATAACCCTTAACCTAGTTCTATTAAACATACCCAGTAGGTGTTCCTGGTTCTTCTGAATACTAAGCACACTGACAGCACTAATACAAGAAAATGAATTCTAGATTCCAAATGACAGTTGCAGATAACCTTATAACAACAAAACCCACATTCTCTCATCTTAATCTCATCTTCCCAACAAAATAGGAGGAAATGTTTAGCATCAAACTCACTTGATGGTAGCCAACTGTTAATTTCCAACCATTCAAAATCAGTAAGCTAGTAACAGGCAAATTACCAGCTGTAGTTTGGCTCTTGCGTCCCCCAAAGACTCCTGTGTTAAGAGGCTTGGGCTACAGCCTATGGTTCTATCAGGAGGCAGTAGAACCTTTGAGGAAGGGGCCTAGTGGGAGGTCTTCAAGTTACTAAGGGTGTGCCCTCAAAGCAGATAGTGGAACTCCAGCCCCCTCCTCTTCCTTGTTTCCTGGCCATGAAGTGAGTAGTGTTGCTTCATACTTGCCCTTGCCAGGATGTGAGCCTCAGGCACAAAATGGAGCCAGTGATTATGAACTGAAACCTTCAAAACTGAGAGCCCAAATAAAACTTTCTTCTTATCAGTTGACTATCTCAGATTTTTATAGTAACATAAAGCTAACACATGACATTCAGTTTACTAGACCAAATGATAAATCTTTGCATAAATAGAGTGCTGAAAATTAAGCTTTTTTGTGGTTACTAACATTATGTGGTTTCAAAAGGGGTTAATTCCACATTGAACTTGCACTCTATAAACCACAAGTGAGAAAGTGCAGAAAGTACATTTTAGCAGAAACCTGGACATGTGGAAGATTGCTATTGAACAAATGAAAACAGGAATGATAGAAGTATATTTTCTTTTATATACAAAAAATGAAGGCCCAAAATATGGTTTGTTGAAGTAGTTATCCACAAGATGTTAAATTATTTTACCTTTGCTTTGGTTAAAACAGCCCAGGAACAGCAGTCAGTTCCCTTTCTACTAACAGCATATAAACACAGTGACAGGACTATTTTAGTACAGAATAAACAACTTTCAAGAAAAATTAATTTTTAACTAATTAAACATTTTTACCAATAAATAAAAAATTTTAAAAGGTAGCATATTCATCCTACAATCCTGGCATAACATATACACCAATTTTAAAAAATAAAATTTTCCACAATAGTAATTACAGGTGTTAATGCAGCAAGCTACGAAATGAAGTTAATGTATTTTCAAAAAAAAAAAAAGAAAAATCCTAGCAACCAAACATGAAATTCAAAAGTTGGCATTTTCTACAATTGTACATTTTCTAAAATAATTGACTAATACTTTCTTACAGAAAATTCAAACAATTGTTGGCATTTCAATATATTCCTAAGGAAATGGTTAAAAGAACACTTATTACATCAAATCTGAAACAGAGGTTCTGATTTACGGCTATGAAAAGGCAATCAACTTCTATTTAAAACTGTAACCAGCGATGAAATCTTCAAAAACATAACGTTTGGTCTGGCAATTTTAAATACTGGTTGAAACAGTCTGATGTTTGTTGCTGATGGAAAGTATTTTAATCCAATGTGCAAAAAAAAAAAAAAAGTGCAGCTGTCTGCTTTTACGTAAAACCAACACTACTATTTACAGTTAAAAAATTTAAATTTATTTAAGTAAGCATAGTGCATCTCCTTTATGGGTAAATCACAGGCTGCAGAGAGCCCAAAGCTTGATGGCATTCTGCAGAAATGTATCTGCTTCTTGTCTTAACTTTCATCCTACATACAAACCCAATTCCAAAATCATTGAATGATTCTGATCTAGGACATCTTAGAATTGTCACAAGAAAACTTTGTCTGAAAGCCTTTTCTACTCCTCTCACCACTGATCCACTCCACAAATTCCCACTAGTATAGCATGGCAATGCTCCCCAAAAGAATCTAAAAACTTAGTCCCAAGATCTCAGCACCCTGGTAGATTCACTCAGCCTTCAGCATGTGTGACTACACTTTTTGGGGTAGGTATGGGGCAACTAAAATTAAGAAACACTTCAGAAAAGCAATTATTATTTGTCCACAGAAACAGTGAAAAACAGTGATATAAAAAATTAACAAACCAAATATAAATCTAATACCATTCCGCATTTCCAGAATTTGGTTTGAGACTTGTGCAGTCTTCTTGGTCAACCACCCGTCAGCATTTTCTGCACTTCCATGAAGTACTTTTATTAAATTATTAAAACTGCTGTTTGACCATAAGTCACACTATGGACTTATGGTCACCATAAGTCGTGATGATATGGAAATCAATTTACTCAATTATTATTCTGTGCAGTGCACTCACCGGTGTGGCAAGTGTAGAGGAATTAAAAATGTAGTAAAAGTCTCTCACTTTAAACTGGACACTGCAGTTCTCAAACTAAAATCATAAAAAAAGGGGAGAGAAACTTACTGGCAACATGAATACTAGACATCACAAGACTGTTTGGTCACAACTTAGGTACACAATTTCCTTGAAAAGTTTTAAAATACCTAACCAAGCACTGCCTTAAGTCCAGTGAGTAAAACGCTCCATGCGTTTCCACAAAAACACAAGTCACTGGTGTCCACTGATTATAACCAATGCAATCCCAGTGTCCTCCTCCCAGACCAAGCGTTCCTGTCACATCACCTCTAGCTACAGGCTATTGTTTCCAACTGCTGCTCTGCTTCAGCGGCCATTGCTGCAGCCTGCAACTGTTCGGTCTCACTCTGGAGGGCACTGGGGGTGACCTGCTTCCTTTCACTGTGCATATTGTTCTCGTGCCTCTTCAGATCCGACGCCTTGGCAAAGGCCTTGGTGCAGGAGCCACACACAAAAGGCTTTTCCCCTCTGTGTCTCCGCTCATGGTCCTTGAGGTGGGACTTGTGTTTGAAGGCTTTGTCACACATATGGCACGCAAATGGTCTCTCATTACTGTGAACTCTCTCATGCTTCTTTAAGTCTGGGGCGCGGATAAATGATTTCCCACATACTTCACAACTGTAGGGTTTATACCCCGTGTGGATTTTTAGGTGTTCCTTCAGGTGAGCCTGTGTGGTGAAACCTTTTGTACACATTTCACAAACAAATGGCCTGTCGGCTGTGTGGAGTTTTTCATGCTTCCTCAATCTGCCTTCATCAGAAAATGTCTTGCCACAGGCTTGGCAAGCAATCTGCTCCCGATGGTGACCATACAGCAAATACTCAAACTTCATGTCACTGGCGGCTGTCGTCCAGCCTGGTGTTTGTTCATCTTTCACCTCACTCATTCCATCATTAAATGTTAAGGCTTGAGGGGTCTGGGACCCTAAATCTTTGGACTCTGGGGTCTCCATGGATTCTACTTCCTGGCCGTAGCAATTCACTTTTCGAACCTCCTCACTCCCTAGTTCTTTCAAAATAGCTTCCTGAACCCTGAGTGTGGTGGTTGGTGACTTGCCGTCTTCCTGACTTGGGGGAGTACCCTCTACTGTGTCATCGGAAGGACTGTCATCCTGATCCCCAATCTCTTCCACATCATCATCCTGAGTGTCAGCAGCGTCTCCAATGGGGCGATTTATTTTGAGACAATACTTACTCTTTGACTGACCATTACTCTCATCGGGACTAGACACGTCACGCTTTTGAGAACAGAGTTTATCCAAAAATCGGATACCAAGGATCTGACCTGATGACATCATCAAGTTAACATCTTCCTTTTTCACAGAAATCTTTGCTGTGTACATGTAGTTCAGGACCTCTTCAAATATGTCAGAACGAAGGAAATCTATCTCTATGACTGAAGAACTATCCACCTCCAACTTCTTAAACAGCTTTTTAAAGTAGGTGCTGCAGGCGGCAAGAACACATCTGTGTGCTCTGAATTTTACGTCCTCAACCACAATGGCGATGTCACAGAATTCTCCCTCCAGACGTTGTTCATTTAGGGTTTTCAGAAACAGAGTTTTATGGTCATCGTCATTATATTTAATGGTTTCAGACATACTGATGAAAAACTCCTACAAAAAATTTTAGAAAGGTTTGGTGATTATCAGTAATACTTCATACAGAAAACACAGCCAGATTTTCATTTTATGATAAATTTTCAGAACCTGACAATTTCAAAAAGGTCAATGTTCTACATACTTCAAGAACAAGGGTAGAACCAGGCACTGGTGGCTCATGCCTGTAATTCTAGATATTCAGGAGGCAGAGATCAGGAGGATCACAGTTCAAAATTAGCAAATAGTCTGCGGGACCCTATCTCAAAAAAAAAAAAAAACCCATCTCAAAAAGGGGCTGGACAATCCCACTCCTGAGGATATACCCAAAGGAATGCAACACAGGTTACTCCAGAGGCACCTGTACACCCATGTTTATTGCAGCACTATTCACAATAGCCAAGTTATGGAAACAACCAAGAGCCCCACTACTGATGAATGGATCAAGAAAATGTGGTATTTATAGACAATGGAATTTTACTCAGTCATGAAGAACGAAATCTTATCATTCGCAAGTAAATGGATGGAACTGGAGAACATCATTCTGAGTGAGGTCAGCCAGGCTCAGAAGACCAAAAATCACATGTTCTCCCTCATATGCAGACTTTAGATCTAGGGCAAATGCAGCAATGTGGTTGGACTTGGATCACAAGAAAAGGGGAGAGCACATATAGGGGATATAGGAATAGGTAGAAAACCCAAAACATGAAAGCATTTGATGTCCCCACTCCAGAGGAACTAATACAGAAACCTTGTAACAACAGGTTATCATGAGCAGTGGATCAGGAACCAATGTAAAGAGCAGTCAGAGTTGAATCAATGTGGGTCGTAACACATGGGTACATGGGAGCAATAGTAGGAATCTTTCTGTAGGAATGTTTCTTAACTCAACTAGCAAAACACTTTTTCTTATTTTGCTTATGTCTTTTCAACAAAATCAGTCACAAGGGCAGAACAGGACCTGCCTGAAACTGAGGGGGGGGGAAGGTGAGGGAGGGGGGCAGGGTGGAGAAATGACCCAAGCAATGTATGCACATGTGAATAAATGAACAAAAAAAAAAGCAGGAGGGGCTGGAGTGGCTAAAGGGGTAGGCCCTGAATTCAAGTGCCAGTACTGCAAAAATAATAATAATAATAATAATAATAATAATAATAGGGGTAGAAAAGAATGATCTGAACAGACGGGTTTCCATAGTTACCTGTTTATCTTCAGTTTACTAGAATTTGCCTAGCTATAACAATAATAGTAGCAACTTTCTAATACATGACAGGCATTATCCTATGTGCTTTAAATGTCTTAATTAACTTAATTTCAATAACCATATAAGGTAGGTATTACTGTCCCCATTTTAATCGACAAAGTTAGAAACCTGCCCAGTATTCTTAAAATTAAAGAGCTGGGACTCAAGCCAAGGAATTTAGTTCCAAAACCCATGCTACCTCTCAACTAGGGGCAATGACGACACCTCAGCTTCAAGGAACAAGCAACAGGGTTGGAATAGGATCCCCTAGTCCTGTCTGTGGCATATACTGCAATCCCACATCTGGAGGACTGAAATGACTGACTTAGTAGCCTGAGTGTTTTATCTCCTTGACACAAGAGACAAGCCACCAGTGCAGTGCTAGGATGAACATCATTGTCAAAATACTCAGTGTCGTCTTCTAGTGCTTCTTCAGCAGCTTTGGCCCCTCCATAATGAGGGTCAAGGTTTAATCTGACCCCAAGAGAGTGATGAGTGCCTTGGATGTACAGGTTGAGAATCCTTCATCTGAAATGCATGGGACCACAAGTGTTTCTGGTTTGGATATTTTTCAGATTTTGGAGTATTTGCATATACATAATGAGATATATTGGGGATGGGACCTAAATTTAAACACCAAATTCATTTATGTTTCATATATCCTTTATACACACAACTTAAAGGTAATTTTATACAAGGTTTTTAATAGTGATAGTTTTTTTTTTTTAACAAAGTTTCATGATGTGGAGTTGTTCACTTGTCCTGTCACATCACCCCTCAGAAAGTTTCAGATTTTAGAACATTTTGAACTTTGGCTATTTGAATTAGGGAGGCTCAACATATACATGGTAAGTGCAAGGAGCATTTTACAAGCAAAAGAATTTTAAAGGGCCAGGTATTGTAGCTCATTCCTGTAATTCCAGCTACACGGGAGGCAGAATTGGGAGGATCGTGGTTCAAGGTTGACCCAAATGAGAAAACATTAGTGAGACCCCCATCTCAATCAATAAGCAGGGGGTGGTTATTATGTATCTGTAATTCCAGCCACACGAGGTATAAGAAGGAGAATCGTGGTCCCAGGTCAGCCCTGGGCAAATAGTGCAAGAACCTATCTGAAAAATAACCTAAAGCCAAAAGGGCTGGAGGTGTAGCTCAAGCACAAGGACCCATGTTAAAGAACCAATTACCTAAAAATTTGTTTCATGTTTCTTTAAAAAAAAATTGTTTTATTTTTGTTCAACAAAGTATATAAATCTGAGGAAAGCAGTCTTCTGAGAGACTGACAGAAGTGTTAATATATAATCAAAATTTATACACACACACATTTATATAGTGCTGGGGGTTGAACCCAGGGCTTTGGGGATACCAGGCAAGAGCTCCACCACTCCAGCCTCAAGGTACATATTTTAAAGCAAATGTGAAATCATTTTCTCAGGACTTAATATCCAAAGGAATAGTTACCATGAACAACTCAGGCTATTATCTTAATGCCTCGAACACCAAAATCTTCAGATCAGAATAACTGATCAAGGGTACACCAGACCTGCAAAGAAAGGACAAAGAGCAAGGTAAGATCCTCCTCTAGCCTAAATTCCAAACCAAGAATGTTTTCAGTAATCGATTTAAAAAAAAAGAACCCAGAGTCTTTTCTTGTTCTGCCTCTTGTAACCATTTTCAGGTTGGGCACAGCGAGGTGTGTGGCTGGCAGTATCAGGCCCAGTTTGGAACAGATACAGAGTAGAACTGCAGAGTTCTATTCCATGGAGGAAATATGCGTGTGGACCATGGAGAGGCAGTGCACTGAGAGATTGGAGAACAATTTACGGTATTTTTGCTCACCAGCAGAGCCATGCCAGTATTTGTTCAGGTGTGGAGGGCTACACAGATTCAGAAAATGCCAGTAACCTCCCATTACCCACACCATTTCTTGTTAGGTATGTAACTCTCCACATTTTTCTCTAGGCTACTACAAACACATAGATGTATCTTACAAATACAGAAAAAGCTGCAGAAGTGCACATACCCAACAGTTAATATGGGAGGGAAGAGTAAGTGCCATTTTCTTTGCACACCTGTGTGAAGCACACACTTGTACACTTGTCCGTAAGACTGCACTTGAAAAACCCAGAGAATTTTATCTTTTTGTGAGAGTTAACTCTTTCCTGAAGATCTCCATCCTACAGACCGATATCCTGAAAAACAGAAAGTTTCCTCTACTGACTTCTAACCCCATGAATAAATAAGCTGTTTGATGTACTGCACAGAAACTATGGTCCAAAATTCCATCCTAGAGTCAGTGACATCCCGAAAACCTTATAAAGTTCCTTCTGTAAGAAACACAGAGCTGCGTTGGGCGCTCGGGGGGTTTCGGATCTGCACAGTTGTGAGGGTTGGATAAATCATTCCTAAAGATGCTCATTACTTGACCACTTTACATATCCCTGCCTCCCTGTTGTTTAGATGTATCCGGGTCCGTAGTCGCCCGGAGGGAAGACAGCCCAGATACTTCCTTTGCCTGTCAATAACTCCTGAGGCTTGTGGGATAAAAGTGCATGGGACCAGGGAGAGGAGTGGCCACACGGTAGCCATGGCAACATATCAATGTGCTTTCTTTTTTGGCTAGTGTGTATTTGGCCACCCCTCTCTTTCCAGAGCTCTCAGCACCGGAAAGGGTAAACCAAGCACCCATAGGCTTTTTTTTTTTTTTTTCCTCTATACAGATGTTCCAATTGCTAAGTTCATATGAGTCAACCCGGAAGACAGGCTTTGCCAGTATGGGTGTAGATAGGTGTCAGCAAGATGTAGCCCCAACTACACCACCACGAATATGCCGCCAATTCCTAACAGCTCTCCAAACCGCAGTTGCGCTGAGCCGCCCTTACAGAGCAGGGAGCGGGGCTTCCCGCAACGCCAACTTACATAAGCAGCCTCGGCCGCCTCCCCTACCCCGAAGCAGCCGCGACAATGGCGGCCGCATGACTTCCCTGTGGCAAGAGCGCAACTTCGGGTTAGGGAGGACGCAGGGAAGGAAGCGTAAGACCCGAGAAGCCTTCACAGCGAGCCAAGCCCTCGCCCTCATCTCCCGTCCCGGGAGGTGGGGAGTGGATAAAGCGTTCTGCATTCCTTCCTGAACAAAAGCTCGGGGGTCGTGAAAGGGCCACTTTGCCTTTCACAATTAGACGTCGGGCGCAGGCTGGAGGCCGGGGCTCTGAGCGCCAGAGGGAGGGACCGAGGCCCGCAGCGGCCCCGGTGGCGCGACCAGCTCGGGAGCGGGCGTGCGGCCGGTTCCGCAGTCCCGCGCCGCGCCGTGCCCCACTCCGCCCGCGAGCCCGGAGCTCGCGCCCCGCGCACTCCCTGGCCGGCTCGCGCCGGGCCCTCCCCCGCCCTCCCGCGGCCGGGGGCGGGGGCGGCGCGCGGCCGGCTTCCCCGAGCTCCACCAGCGCACCCAGGGCTGCGTGCGCGGGGGTCGCGGCCCCCTCATCCAAGGCGGCAGGCAGCTCGTAGGGGCGGCACCCCGCGGGCTAAGCTCCGCGCTGGGCTCGGGCCGTCCCCACCCCCACCGCGGTGCACTGCGGCGGTGCGAGCAGGGGCAGCCATGAACTCGGCCGCCGAGCGCGCGCGCGGGCCGTCGCCGCCTGGCCTCTCCCCGAGCCCGCTCGCCGGCCTGCGCGGTCCCCGGGGCGCCCCGTCCCCACGCCCAGCCCCGGCCCACGCCCGTCCCCGCTCGCACCGCGCCGCGCCGCCAGCGGCGCCGCACATCCTGGAGCTGGCTGGTGCCCCAGAGCTCGGCGGGAACGCGCTTCTTCCGGGCCGCCCCGCCGCGCCAGCCGCGAGCTGCCCCCGCGTCCCCGCGCCCGCCTCGCGGACGCCCCGGCCCCTTCCGCACCCCGGCCCGCGCTTACCTGCAGCCTGGCACAACCACAGACACTCGCCCTGGGCTTCCCGCGTTCACTAGCGCGCAGGCCGGGATGGGATGGACGCGGGGGCACGGTGGGTGGCAGTGTTTTGGAATTTTTTTTTTTTTGAGTTTGGGGAGGGGGCGGGGTAGGGGGAAATCGTGCACGTCCCTGATGGTAGCAGCCCTCCTCTTGCACGAGCACAGAATGTCTAGCCGGCCGTGAACACCCCCACCGCCCCCCCCCTCCCGTGCATGCGCGGTGCGGGCTGGGGGGAAGGCGCGCCACCGGCTTGCGCAGGCACGGAACCCGACCAGGCCTTTTAAGTGGGCGAGCAGGGAAAGGGTTAATCCGGGATCTTGCCGACGCTTTCGTTGGAGTCTACGGGGCCGCCCCCGGAGGGCCCCGGCCTGCGCAAGCGCGCGCACGCGCGCGGCTTGGGGCGCGCGGAGCCCGCGCGCGGGAGAAGAGGTGGGCGGGACGAGGGCGGAGCTTCGGCAGCAGGGAAGCGTATGCACGAGCGCCGCTCACGGGCACCCGCCCCGCCTGGAGCTCCCGCCTCTCGCTTGGAGTCCAGGTCTCCCGCCCGCGCCTGGCGACGGCACTGCGGCGGGGACGCGGGAGCCTGCGCTCCCGTGCGTGTGCATGTGCGTGGACCAGTACTGCCCCTGGGCGCGTGCGGGCCGGGCGCTGAGGCCACAGGGCTGCGTTCCGGTCCTGCAGAAGCCTGAGTCCTGGGCACCTTCGTCCTTGGCACACCATCAGCCCATACCCAGAAGCGCTCTAGCAGGCGAATGACTTTGATTGGTGTCGCGGCAGCATTGTGTTTATGGGGAGTGGTAGCGTTTGCAGAACAGATGAAAAAAAAAAGAATGCCATCTTTGATTTGGAGTGTAAGAAGTGACTCCAGTCGCCCAAGAGAAAGGGATGAGCACCAAGGCTCTGAATCAGCCCATTCCCTTTCATTTGCCCAGATCTTCCTCTCTCTAGCTGTCGTGATCATGGACTAGATTTCATTTGTTTGCTCTCTTGGAAAGGTCTGATAATGCGGCCTTGTTCTTTTATCCGTGTTGTAGGGAAGTTATGGCCATTACTGTGGGAAGCTTGTGTATCCTATGATGCCGTACCTGGGCCTCAGTACTTGGGAAGTTCCTTCAAATCCCACGTTTTCTGCTCACCTAAAGTACAGGAAGCTGTCCTACATATGCCTTAGAGTCCCTTATGTTGTTTTGGCACACGCACCTTAACAGCGTTTTGTAAAAACACGCACAATTTAATATTTGAGATTACAGCAGGATCTTCATGGGCTTATGTGAAGACTGCATAAGATAATGCTTGTTACAGGTACATTAGTAAAGATTTAAGAAATATTATGAGTGCCTGTATTTTCTAAAGGAAATTGTACATGGCCTCAGCTGATGTAATAGTAACTTTAACATTCCCCCAAGGTGCTTTCGTACACATCTTTTTGTTTTGTAGCCAATACAAAAACATTGGCTAAGTAGGTATGGCGAATGGGAGATAGAATAGATGGGTTCTAGAGTCAGCATAGCTCATCCAGTTCAAACACTGAGTCAAGAGGTTTGGCTTTTCTAAGCCTCAATTTTGTAGTCTCTGAAATGGAGATGAAGGAAGTAATTGATACAGCAATGTGAAATAATTGACTAATGCCTAGTTAAGTGCTTAGCACAAGTATTGACTTCATGCGTTAAACAGCCTGCCCTGCTCCATAGGTGGTAGGTTCCCATGGCAGGCAGGACAGGTCCCAAAGTGTCTGTCTCCAAAGTTCCCGCTCATCAAACTGATACCCTATATTTGCTCACTTTATTCTCATTTGCTCTTAAAATTACTTTTCAATCCTGTCTACATTTTGGTTTTTTGGTGGTACGGGGTTTGAACTCAGGGCCTCAACTTGCTAGGCAGGTGCTCTACCATCTGAGCCACTCCATCAGTCCTGTTTTGTGTTGGATATTTTCGAGATAGGGTCTCAGAAACTATTTCCCTGGGGTTGTTTGGAACTGCAGTCCTGATCTCTGCCTCTTGAGTAGCTGGGATTACAGGCGTAAATCACCAGCACCAGGCCCCAGTAACCTGTACTGCTGCTATGCCCTGCTCCTGTACCATGCCTGGGGGTCTCCACTCACCCTCCATGTATGTATGATCTACCTACCATGTAAAGATAATCTTTTTACGTATGGCAAACAAAAAAGTCTCCCCACTTCCCACATTCTTATTAATCTGATGAAAGTAAAGTAATTCAGAAGATTCTCAAGCATTACAATGACAAGATTCTTGACATCTTAGTTTTGAATCAGTTACTTCTTTTCCTGCATTTGCTGTATGTTCATGTTACCTGGGCTCTGCCTGGCTGGTCCTTGCTTGGTCACGGAGCTCAGGAGGATAAATCTAAGTTGAAGGAACTAATCTATGGGAAGGGAGGAGCAAAGGGTGGGAGGTCCCTTGCCTGTGTCACCACCTTTAATGACACACACAAGTCTCTCAATAAACATCAGCTGAAAATGACACCCTAGAACTCAATACCAAGGGGTGTTATAACAGCATATTGCAGAGTTAATCAGGCCCTCCTGAAATATGCAAACCCAGGGCCCTTGATGGAAATGTTCATCCTCTACTGCCAGCAGTGGCTGTCACTCTTGGTAGGACTCCAGCTCTGTTGGAGGACACTCAGAGCATGTGTCTCCCAGCCTGAGATGCCTATAGTCTTCTGAGTGGAACCTGCCTCTAAGGGTTGTGAGGACTGGGTATGGGACCTGTAGGGCCAGTGTCTGGGTGGTGACAAAGAAGCTTCCTAAGGCAGGGCTGGAAATGTCAGGTCATTTGGGGTTCATACTGGTATGTGCAGTTGATTTCTGTATCGCATTGACCTTGAGTCCATCCCAGTTTTGTACTGTTTGGGTAGTAGCATGTGGGCCCATTCTGAGCAGAGGCTTTGAGAAGCAGCCTATATTCTGTTCCTCCTGTGTTGTGTCATCTGCCTTGAGAGGAACACAACCAGGTCATTGCCACTTCCTCTACAGCTCAGGCCTTTGAATGACAAACAGATCTGAGGGAACAAACCCCCACCCCCACCCACAACCCAATCTAAGTCTGTGAGTGAAGAGCAAATGTTTGCTTTGTAAACCACACTGGGAGGTTGTTTTGTGCTGTGCTATGGTGGAAAACCCATTGCACCTACAGAAGGAAAAATGTGCCACCCAATGCTGGAGGACCCCTACCTCATTGCTCTGAAAACCTTAGATTCAATAAAAGATCACACTCCAAGTCCTGATGACATGCATATTTGACAGATAACCAAAAATTAGTATAAAGTGCACATTGTGATAAGGGCTTTAATACAAAGTTTAAAAACATAGAATGGACCGGGCATAGTGATGAATAGCTGTAATCCCAGCTACTCTGAAGACTGAGATAGGAGAATTGTGGTTTGAGGACAGTTCAGGTAAAAAAGTTAAGGAGACCCTATCTCAAAAACAAGCTCGGTGTGGTGGTACATATCTGTAATCTAGCTATCTGGGGGATGGAGAAAAGAGGACCATGGTCTGAGTTTGGCCAAGGCAAAAGCATGAGACCCTATCTGGAAAGCAAACTAAAAGCAAAAGGACTGGAATGGCACTCACCTAGCAAGCATGGGGTCCTGATTTCAAACCCCAGTACACCCCTCCAAAAAAAGCATATAGTGTGATGAAAAAGGAACAGTAGGAACTAATTTTGGGAAATCAGTGAAAGCTCCAAAAACATAAATTTAAAATATTTAGGATAAAGAAGGGATTGGTAAAGGAGAGGAATTGCATTTCAGGCAGAGCCAGGAACAGTACCAATGAAAGGGCAGAAGGAACTTGGTGTGCTTGGGGCTCCACAGAGGACAGAGTGACCAGAACACAGTGGGCATGAGAGTGGCTATGAGATGGGTCCACGGGAACGGCAGGGTCCAGCACCTGTAGGACCTTGTGGTCTGCAGTAAGGGAGTCTGCATTTTATGCTAAGTACAGTGGGAGTCATCAAGGGGTTTTCCTTTTAAACTTTTACTTATATAAACATATTCCTGTCATAACCAGAGTAAATTCAGCCTTTGCCACACAGATTGGGACTTTGGGTTTTAAAGGTTTCTTGTAGCGAGGTATGTTCTTGTGAAAGTCTTTCACAGATCGTGTCATGGAGAACATTTGAACATTATCAGCCTTCACTACCTAGAAATAGAAGAAAACTTAGCAGCTTACTCATCAAACTCAATTTTAAGATCTACTTATCAACACTATCCTAAGAAGTCTAATCTTCAAACTTCCATTTGACCAACTGTAGGACTGATGATCGCAGTGGCGACATGATCAGAGAAACTGTTCTAATCAGCAGAAAGACCAAAAATTGCTGTGTCTGGATCAATAGAAAAGAACTGATAAATAACAATAAAAATATTATACATGATCTTGGAATCAAATAAAACGGAAACAAGTTACCAGTAGGTTCACCGCTGTAGAATATACACTTATGAAACATTTTCCTGAGGATTATAATGCCATGAAGTTTTCATCGGAGCTGCTGTAGAATTAAACAACAGCGATAAAGCCCAAAGAGAGAAAACTTGAGCCTGTTCTATAAGAAAGATCAAAATACATAGTTAAGGTGCTTCTGAATTATTTTTGTGGCATTGTTAAGAACAAAAATAGTCGTGATTACGCTTCTTGCAAATTGAGCAAAATAGAAACAGTTTATAAGATTCACATTTAAATAATTTATGGTTATAAAACATTATCCTAAGAAATAATTATATCAAACTTCCATTTGAACCATATAATATAATCTGAGTTCAAAGCAATAAAAAAGGAAAATATCAAAGTTACTTTAGCAGAAGAGTTGTATTAGTCAGAATTTTTATCACTGTGACAAAATGACATAAGGGAGGAATGATTTATTTATTCCATGGTAAGAGAGGTTTTAGGTCATAGTCCTCAACTTCATTAATTCTGGGCCTGTGGTGAGGCAGAACTTCATGGCAACCCTGCCACACATTGCCTGGCCTCACAGACCTTCCTCTGAAATCTGAGCAGAAGCCTCCATGGCCCCACAACTCTTGCATTCTGTATCACAATGGCCACACCTAGGTCTGCCACCAGCTCAAGCAGTAGCCAGACCCCCTTGGACCATGGCTGAAGCAGCTGCACTGATTGCTTGAGTACCTGAGCATATGAAACAAATCCTAGGTGGCCCTGTGTGAGCAGGTACTCTCTTCCCAAGAAAAAGCCTTTCAAATCAGTTTACTCTTTCATACCCTTGGCCCTGTAGTGGGCGGAGCACGGCCAATGCCTGAGTTGCTCTGCAAGCATCTTTCCTATTATTCCAAGGCAAAATACTTGGCTTCTTACTAACAGTGCATGGTTTTAACTTTATCTTGGCTTTTTTTTTTTTTGCGGTAATGGAACTTGAACTCAGGGCCTTCACCTTGAGCCACTCCAGCAGCCCTATTTTTGTGATGGGTTTTTTGAGATAGAGTCTCACAAACTATTTGCCCAGACTGGCTTCGAACTGTGATCTTCTGATCTCTGCCTTGTGAGTAGCTAGGATGACAGGCATGAGCCACCAGCGCCCAGCTTACCTTGGCTTTTCTGACTAAATGTGGTTTTGTTTTTTTTTTCTGAGTCTTTATGTTCTGCTTTCTTTGGCTCCTGAGTCTTACTATAAACCTAGCTAAAAACAGTGAACAAAACCACAGCCTAAATGGTAGACTGCCTTGAAATTTTCTCTGCTGCATTCATTCTTCTGTCCATTTTAAACTCAGCAACCCCCACAAAGTCTCCTGCATGGATACAATGTAGACAAAGTCTTTGCCAGAATGTAATACACATGGTCTCTAGTCCAATTCCCAATGGAGACCTTGTTCCCATTTGAAACCCCATGAGCCTGGTCTTTACTGTCCTCATTTCTATTGGAATTCTATTCTTCTGACCTCCCACCAGAATTGTTCACAAAACTGAGCTTAAAGCATCATAGGCTTTCTCTATCCCAAGTCTCCAAACTCTTCCAAATTTCTCTGGCAAACTAGTTGCAAAGGCTTAAGAACCACACAGTCAGGTTTAATCCAGCAACAACCCCTCTTCTTTGGTACCAATTTTCTGTTAGTCAGACTTTCATCAATGATAACAAAATGACTGGCATAACCAACATAGGGAGTTTTATTTTTAGTTCACAGACGTTTTAGTCCATCATGTCCGCCTCTGTTGTTTCTGGGCCCACGGTGAGGCAGAGCATCATGTTGGGAGGTACATATAGCAGAAGCTACTCGCCTCATAGCATGCAGGAAGCAGAGAAAGGGAGGAAGAGGCCAAGGATAAGATACATTCCCCAAAGGATACACAACATGTGACCTTCTTTCTCCAGTGAGGCCCCACCTTCTAAACTTTCCAGAACCTACCAAAAATAGCACCACTCAACCCTTTAAAGTATGAGCTTTTGGAGAGAATGCTTCATATTCAAATCATAAAATAAGGTTTAAAAAAAAAGCATCTTGCTATTTTTCTGTATGTTCTGAAATATACTACCATGGTGGGTATTAAACAGAGAGAGTGAAGGAGGGCAAATATGGATGATGTACTTTGTACAGGTGTATGAAAATAGAACGATGAAACCCGTTGAAATTGTCCGAAGAAGTGCGGAAGAGGGGATGTGAAAGAACAATGGAGGGAGTGACTGATATACATTGTGAGCACATAGGAGAATGTCACAGTGAAGCCCCCTGTACAACTACTATAGGCTAAAAAAACCCCACCTGATTGGAAGGTAGACTTGGAATGTGATTCAATTCTGTTTTCTCATGTGTAGACCAAAGATTGAATCCAGCATTGGTGTAGACATTTCTTGTTGACAATTTGAGCTGTGAATTCCTGGAAAGGTTTGTTCTGTCTTTTGGAAGAGGAGAAAATCAGAATGTGTCTTTGTCAGGTACTGCCCCTAGGAACTTTTCTGGAACATTTGGCCTCTGAAGGGGCATCCTGGGCTATTCACATGGACAGATGATCAGAAGAAGCTGCTGAAAATGGAATAGGGCAAGGAGCACCAGGTCAAGCTTTGATGCATACTTGTGGAAGAACTGCTGCATCTGGATGGAAATGACCACAAGGAGCAATTCTCCCCTTGCAAGCCTGAAGTGGTGGGGCATCTGGTCTACCCTGGGCACCAGATGCTTGCTCCTTCTTCCTCTGGTCACTCAGAGGATTCCTTGATGGTCCTTTTGGGTTAACATCAGAGGATGCTTGATGAAGAGCTTATGGGGGCACTATCAATCTCTTTTATCCCTGATAGTTGGCAACTCTAAATCTAATATTATTTCAAAACAAAAAACTTCCTGGACAGATACTTAGTTTTCTCTGTATACCTTGGAGATTTTTTCTTTGTCTTTACTTTTCAGCCTTTCAATTATGATTTCTGGGTATGGAGTTCACTGGGTTTATACTGTTTGGACCTTACTGTAGGCATTTGTCTTTCTCAAGCTTTGGAAAGTTTTTGGCCATTATTCCTTTACATTGTTTTCAGCACCACACTCTTTCTCCTCTTCTGACTTTCCAATGGCATCAACATTGGGATTTTAAAAACTTCTCTCAAAGGATAATAAAACTTTTAATTTTTAAAAACTTTTTTTCTTTCTGTTGTTCCAATTGAATAATTTCTATTGATCTATTTACAATTTATTGACTTGTTCTTTTGTCACCTTTATTCAGCGTCTTAACTTATCCAGTGAATTTTTGTTTCAGTTGTATTTTTTCAGTTCAAAAAACTTCCATTTTATATTACCTTATTTTATTTTTGTGCTGGGGTTTGAACTCAGGCCCTCCCACATACTAGGCTGGCACTCTACCACTGGAGCCATGCCCCCAGCCCTTGTTCACTTTAGTTATATTTATTTATTTATTTATTTATTTATTTATTTATTTATTGGGAAGACTCTCATGTGTTGGCCCAGGGTCAACAGAATGTGATCCTGCAACCCTCCCTTATAGTTGGGATTACATATGTGTGCCATCATTCCAGGCTTATTGCTTGAGATGGGGTCTGGCTAACATTTTCCCTGGGCTGGTCTCAAACCTCAATCCTTCTGATCTCTGTCTCCTGAGAAGCTGAGATTACAGGTGTGAGCCACTGTGCCCTGCATCATTTTATTTTTCTTTATGTTTTCTATTTCTTTACAGAGACTTTCTATCTTTTTATTTGTTTTAAGACTGTTAAGTATTGCTTGTTTGAGACTTTTCATAATAGCTGCCTCTAAGTCTCTGTTACTTAATTCTTCCAACCTGTTACCTCAATGCTGTCATCTGTTATTGTCTTGTCATATTTGAGTTGAGATTTCCTTGGTCTTTGTATGCCAAGAAAGTTTGAATTATGTCTTGGATATTTTTAATATTATGTGGTAAGACTCCAAGTCTTGTCTGAGCCCTGTGGAAAATACTTTACATCAGTAGACAACCAGGCTGTAGTCTAGTCAGTAGTTTTGACACACTTTGTGTGCTGTGGTTTGGTGTATTTGGGATGCTAATTTGGACCTGCCCTGTGAGTGTTCGATGTTTTGGTCAATCCAGGACCTGACCTTTAGTTCAGTTCTCAAAGTCTTTTAAATGCTGTTGGGGACCAGGTTCACACAGGCAGCTCAGGGGAGCCTGGAAGTTCAAACACATGCAGAAGGATTAATTGCCTGGGCTCCTGCCTTCCTCCTTGTGAATTCCCTGTGACTTTCTGCCTTCCTGAACCTCGCTATCCTCATCCTCCATCCACACCTAGGGCTCTTCCCTGGCTACACCTGCATCTAGAGCCCAATGGAAGGATGAGTACAGGAAAAAGTGTGGTCAACTCACTGAGGGTTTTGAGAAAAGCTGTCTTGTCACATTTATTCTGAAGAGCTGTGAATTTCTTCCAAGGATTGTTTTCCCTTTCCAATGTGCTTTCTACATAATTTTATTTACACTCAGCTGTCTGCATTCTTAGGTCTCTCTACTGCTTTCTTCTGAATTTGTGTTAAATAATGTGATTAACTTGTGTGATTTAATAATATCATTTTCCTTCCACTTACATGGGGATATTTTAATTATCTTTTTATTGGTAATTTCTTATTTTACATATTTCTAACTTACAATTTGCAAGAATATAGTAAAAAGAATTCTTATGTGCACTGTACCTTCATCCAGTTTCACCAGTTGTTAATATCTGTCCTCCATTTGCTTAGTCATTTGCTTTCTCCTTTCTTTCCATACACACCACACACACGCCAAACACCACAAACACTTTTTTTTGAACTAGTTCCTAAGAGATAGTTACAGATCTTATTCTATCTCCCCTAAATACTTCAACATATGTTTCTTAAAAATAAATAAATAGAACACATAACATAACACATAACATAACATAACCACAGCACAACAATTAAGTGTTTAACACTGATTCAATACTACTAACTAATCCATAGTCCATATTCAAATTTCACCAATGGCCTGAACTGTTCTATTATAATGTATAATTTTCACCCTAGTTCAGGATCACTCCTTGCATTTGGCTATCATGGATCTGTTCTTTTGTCATTTATTTCTAAGTCTATTTTGTATCCTTTAACACTAATATAGATCTGTCAAATTCTGTGATTTGTGTTCTGGAAAAACTACTGCAGTATTTGCATATTTGTGTGTGTGTGGTACTGAGGTTTTAAAGTCAGGCACTATACCACTTGACAATACCCCCAGCCATTTTTTGCTTTAGTATTTTTCCAACAGGGTCTCACATTTTTGCACAGGGCTGGTCCAACAGCTATCCTCCAAACTATGCTATCGGTCTAGCTGGGATTACAGGAGTGAACCACAATGCCCAGCTTGTTGATTGAGATGGGGTCTGCTAGCTTTTTGCCTGGACTGGCCTTGAACCACAATCCTCTGGATCTCCACCTCCCAAGTAGCTAGGACTACAGGTATGCACCACCATACCTGGCCTTGGGTAAAATTCAGTGTATAAAGATAAGACTCTCTTTCTTCGTGGCTATAGCTTTCCTTATCACCCAAAGAATATTGTTACTGCTTTACATTCTAGCATTTCTTAAATTTCAGAACAATTTTGGTTGCCTTTCTTTCTTCTCTCTGCCAGTTGCCAGCTGGAAAGTGCAACTACTTAATTTACACCACAGTAGAGCACTGAGGTGTACTTGAAAGGTTTCTTCATCTCTGGAGGGCAAACTTTACATGATGAATTTTGTCCTTGACAAGGAATATTTCATCTGCTAGACTGAAGTTTGTATTCTTACATTAATATTCAAAATATCTTATTCTCTTTGAGCCAGCAGGTTATTGAAACAGAGATTAGTCTCCTCTGACCTTCTTTTTCTTTTTCCCGTGGACACTTTCAACCCAGAGAGCTGCTGTGCATCCATTGTGTGGACCGAAGCCTTCAGTTACCCCCTCCTGCTCTGGGACAGTGCCCAAACCCATGACACTCAGGGTGTCGGATCACAGGCTTGGACAGTGATTTGACAGGACTACAATGTTCTGACAGTGTTCAACTTTGTAACTGAAATTCAAACTACATCTCTTACTATAAATTCTGGATAGAAAGATCTACCAAACTCTACTTAACTCAAATTCATTTTTGTGTGGCCCAAAGTGTTTACAATCATTTTCTACTGCTTTTTGGAAGCTGGGGTTTTTGGGTTTTTTTTGGCATGTTGATATTTTAAGCTGATAATATGCAGACTCAGTGTTATATTATTTATGGTGTTTAGTAGACTGTTTACTGTAGTGTACTTATTACATATAGAATCAACTCATCCGTTTGGTGTAGAATTTAATATTTTATCAAAATAATCATCATACTGCTAAGTTGTGTTAACACTATTTCAAATAACCTGCAATGGATTTATGTTCAGTTCTTGAGCTAAAATTATTGTTTCCTCTTTGAGGCAATCCAAAAGCTATATTGTTATTCCAACATAATAAATAACTAAGTGGAAAATTGAAATAAAAATTTCTTCATCTGGCATCTGTTCTCAGTGACTTGTGCCAAGGACCTGTGACTTCTGTGCTCATCCCCAGCCCCCACCCAACTTTGTCTTTGCCATTCCCCTGGTGCACTGAGCACGCCCTTAGAACTTTGTGTATCTAACAGTGTTCAATTGAATTGTTAAAATATATTTTGGGCTCATATTGCCCAAATGAAACTGGAATAGCTTGTCAAATAGCTGTTGAAACAGTTCATGAACATCATATTTTTAAGTTTCTCACTTATCTCCAAACTCAGCCTTCTTTTCCCATATTTGGAAACAAATAATCCACTTAAGCATTGAAGAAAATAATCATAGAGTAATGAATATTTTGTTGCTCATTGTCTGGGTACTGAATCTGAATCCTACTTCCACCACTGGCCAATATTCCTCTGATTGGATTCAGTTTCCTAGCTGGGTACCAGTGGCTCAGTCCTGTAATTCTAGCAACTTGGGAGGCTGAGATTGGGAAGATCATGTTTTGAGGTCAGCCTAGGCAAATAGATTGAGAGACAAAATGGGCAAGAGGTACGGCTCAAGTAATAGAGCACCTGCTTTGCAATTCCAAAGCCCCGAGTTCAAACTCCAGCTCCACCAAAAAAAAAAAAAGAAAGAAAGAAAAGGTTCTGATTCTTTATTTGTACAACAAGAATAAAGATAGCCCTGCCTACAGAACAAATTATTAATTCAGTAAGTATATACGAGTATAGTTATTCCTTGGTGTCCATGGGGGGTAGGTTCCAGTCTCATCCCTCCACCATTTGTTCAAGTCCCTTATATAAAATGGCATGTATTTGCATGTAACCTGCACAATCCTCCCATACACTTTCAATCATCTCTGGATGGCTTACAATAACTAATAGAATGTAGATTCTATGTAAATAATTGCTATGATGTATCAGAGAATAATGACAAGAAGAAGCCTGTACATGTTCAGTGCAGACATAATTTTTCTTCTCTGACTGTTTTCAGTGTGCAGTTGGTTGGGTCCGCAGGTGTGGATATGGACACTGACTATATCTCTCCTGTGTCAAGCATTCGAGGCATCGTGGATTCAACAGTGAATTAAAACACACAAATACTCTTTCTGGGAGGGAGACAATTAACAAATAAATAATATATTGTAGCCTGGTGATAAGGATTATGGAGAACAATTAACCAGGGGCGGATATTTCCCATAGTTAGAAACACGATGAGTGCTTTTTAAATAAAGCAGTTAGGAAACTTTCACCGCGGAGGCACTATTCAGGCAAAGACCAAAAGGGGGTGAGAGGAACATTTCAGTGAAGACTCTGGTGAAAAGCTTCCAGGAAGAAAAAGAAAACCCAGGAAGCAAAGGGCCTGAGGTGGAAGCATGCCTTGTCTATACAAGCATCAACAAAGAGAGAGGTGGGAAAATGGAGTTCCCCTACCTTCACTCTGCATCTGTCAACAGATGACAGGGTTTCGGTTTCTAATGAGATATTATATATATTTGTTGACAATCAAATACACAATGCATTTTAATTTAAAGTGAGATATATGAGATATATATATATATATATATATATATATATATATATATATTTGGCAATTTCCAGCATGACTTAAGAGATATCTAGAGAAAGCTCAAGGAACTAAAACCTTCAAAGAATTGGGAGAGGGAGGAATGGCAGTGATGCGAGGCACTGGTAGGTTGCACATGAGATGAACTGAGAGGGCTTTAGGAGAGGAGGGGAGGAGGACTTAGAAAGGGAGGGAGGGTGTCCTGCTCCTCCTAGCAGCAGTACCCACAGTCATGGCTCTAGAAAGATCTGAGAAGATGACATCCTCTAGTGAGTGTCGGGACACTCAGAGATCCGTAGCAGCATGCTTCTCAACCTTGGCTGCACACAGTAATCACCTAGGGGGAGAGGGAAGACTTCAATGATGCCAGCCCCGGGATCCCACCCCCCAGAGGTTACAATGAACTGCATTAGGGTATGACTTCAGTTGTCAGGAAATTTTACAGCTCTCCAGGTGATTTCAAGGTACAACCACTCTTATAGTAAAAAAATGAGGGGACCATTCTGCAGACATTCAGGGTGTTGAGAGTTACTTGAGGTGATGACTTGAAGACATTAAGGTGATTCCTGGTACGAGTCAGGTGTTGACTGCCTCCTTCAGATTTAGATGCTCAAGTCCCGGTATAATTAAGATAATACAGTCTTCTGCAAGATGGTTTGAAATGAAATGGATCTGAAGTCTCCATTGAATTCCTTACTCCATCTAAGATCACAGTTTTATGGCACACCTTCCTCTCTCTGTAGTCAGCCAAAGTACTATTTAGAAATTAGCCATTTCCTACCTTCTGTCTTTATAAATGTGACTGTAGATGAGGGTGAATCAGATCAGTAGAAAGTTCATTTTATCCTCATAATTTATTTGGGAATCAAGCAGATTTGTCTGCATAACTAGCCTGCACATTGATCTGAATTCCAGTTGTGCTTTGGGATGAATACGACAAGCATAAATTAAGACAAGTTATTTTTGAGAGACTAATATATTCAAATTGTGACATTATAAAAGTTACAGATGACCCTAAATATTACATGACTATCTTTACAATTAGGGAACAAGCTAATTTATTTTCCCACACTTCTCTTATCTGATATTAATGAAAATTATGGTCTTAATCTCCACAGTTAACCTAAGAAACCCATAAAGGTATACAGCTCTTTTTAGCTAGTAAGTCAAATCATTTAAGTAATTGGAAAAGGAATTGCTAAAATTATACCATCAGCTTCTCATTCTACATCTTCAGCTTTGGAGTAAAACAGTTTTTCATTCTGAACAGATTTTTGGAAAAGTCTACACTAAAGTTTTAAAAATAAAATTTCATTCTCCTGTTAGCAAAATTGTGTTTGGAATAATTAAATGAATATTCATGGAGAAATGTTCAAGTTAAAGAAATTCTTAAAAATAGTAGAGCGGTTAGGCATGACCATGTTAATTTTCCTATCCAGTGGATCCAGTGGGGTTATAGATTTGCTAATCTGCTGTTTGACCCCAGAAACAGTCCTCAGATTGTAAGCCACCCCAAGGACAATGTTCCACAAAACAGTAACTATTTCCATTAGAAGGAAATGAATAAATATTTCATTTTGGAATAGTTTTTAATTTATGGAGACATGACAAAGACATTACAAAATGCTCCATCTCCCTCTCTGTCTACTCTGCCGTTCTCAACACTTACAATACAGTGGAATATTTGCCCAAACTACAAGAAGCTAACCGGGGTCCATTACCACTACTCAATGTTCAGACCTGTTTAGATTTCACAAGTTTTCCCATTGAAGTCCTCTTTCTGCTCCAAGAGCCAAACCAGGGACCACATTGCTTTTCTTCGTCACATCTCCCCAGCCTCCCCTGGTCTGTGACAGCTTCTCCGTCTTCCTTTGCTTTTCGTGCCTTCCACAGTCTTGAGCAGCCAGGCATCAGCAGAATTTCCCAGAATCTGGGCTCGTTTGATTTTGTTTTGTGTGTGTGTGTGTGTGTGTGGTACTGGGGTTTAAAATCATGACCTTATGCTTACTAGGCAGGTTCTCTACTACTTGAGACCTGGCCCCAGTGATTTTTTGCTGTAGTTATTTTTCAGATAGGGTTTTGTGTTTTTGCCCAAGATTGTTTCTGAGAGTGATCCTATCTACACCTCCCATGTAACTGGGACCACAGGCATGCACCACTATACATGGCTTATTGGTTGAGATGGAGTTTCACTAACTTTTTGTCTGGCTGGCCTCAAACCATGATCCTCCCAATCTCCACCTCCTGAGTAGTTGGGATTACAGATGTATGCCACCATGCCTGGCTCCTGTCTAATTTTCTTATGAGAAACTGGGGTTATGGGGTTTAGGAAAGACTAGCACAGAGACAAAGTATTCTTCTTGTCACAATATGTAGCTATTTTTAAATCACTAAGCTTGGCCTAGATAAACTATGAGATCCTTTTCCAGTTCTAAAATGCTATGCTCATATACTTTGTAGAGCCCTTCACATGTTTAAAGCAAATATACTTATTCCAGTTTTTATAACATTATTTAAACTCAGCAGTAAACAGGTAGAGACAGCTCACGTGGTCAACATATCACCTACCATGCGTTAACTTTATACATTTCCCACAGCCTGTATTCTGAATGGATAGCCACTAGTTACTGATTTATGATAGATTTTACCAGCCTACTGAATATTACCATCCTGAGCTAAACTCACCCATTTGAGGCAAATATATCAGTAAGCCAAACATATTTCTAAACAACATGGAAATAAATGAAAAATGCATTTTTAAAAAGGCTAGGAATTTATTCAATTATAAAAACATCTGGAATGAGGAAGATGTCTTTAGCTCTAGAAATCCACGATTCCTTTAGTGTGAACAGGAGGAAAAGCTTGAGAGGAAAATGATGTGTGAGCAGGGAGAGAGGAGAAAGAAGGGGAAGCCTCCAGTCAGCAAGCAAATGGTCTAATAAACTGATTCCGTGGTTGCATTTATTTTCTTTGATGTTCATTTAATTTTATACTCGCAGTACAATTGGAAGTTACAACATCTGGAAATAGTACTAAAGTGCTTTCATAATAAATATAGTACTGAACACACCCTACAATAATGCCCCAAACTGACATTGCATTTGCTTTGCATTTATACACATTCATTGTACAATGTGGTCATTGCGATAATCCTGTACATTTTCATTTTGGAAGGGAAGAAATGAAGGGCAGGATGTACTGTTACAGGATTTGAAATCTGGATGCCCTTCCATGTGGCCTATAACCTTATGCTATGGATGCCAAGAAAGTTACCTAGAGATGCCAAAGCTACACTCACAGCTAGTTACTGACAGAACATGGAACTCAGTTCTGGTCCTCTATCCTTGCAGCCTTCTTCTTTAGAGTAATAATGAAAGAAGCAGTACAATGTGTGTATAGTCTGTCATGAGTCATGCATAGCATGTGTACTGCTCATTTATCCTCCAAAAACCCAATGAGGCAGATGCCCCCAATTACAAGTGATGAAACTGAAACATATAGAAACTAAACTATTTGCCTGATATTACACATCTGGTGTGTTAGTCTGACGCCCATTACTATAACAAAAAACTTGAGATAATCAGCTAAACAAAAAAGAGAGAGGTTTATTTTGGCTCACAGTCATGGAAGTTCCAGTTCATGGTTGGTCAGCTTCATTATAGCTGGACCAGTAGTGAAGCAGCACATCACGATGCGAGTGTGTAGTGAAGGAAGCTGCTTATCTCATGCAGTCAGGAAGTCAAAAGAAAGGAAGAAGAGAGACTGAAGTCCCAATGTCCCCTTCTAGGACACCCCCCAAATGACTTTACTTCTTCTACTAAGAACCAGTTGCTAAAGGTTCTACCACGTTCCAGTGGCAGCACAGGCTGTGGATCAAAGTTTGTTCCACATTTTTTCAAAGGGAATGAACTTAATACACCTGTATTTGATTGGAAGCAAATTGCATAATTTGGAATTAATGACTAAATATCTTCTCTCCTGGCTTCACACAAGCCTCTATTCCCTCAGAGACAAAAATTTTCAAATGTCCCTAAGCACAAGGGTTAAAAAATATCCTAGTAATTTCTGGAAGTTGAGAATATTTTAGCCAGAAGTTTAAGCCAGAAATAATTCTTCTATTTTAATCTAGTGGCAAGAGAGAAGTTAAGATATCTCTTCAATAGCATAAAGTCTATGGAAGGAGATACAATACCTTAAAAAAATCTCCATGTGGGATGATGAGTATATTCTGAACTTCAAATTCAGGTATTAGGCATGCATTCGCATTGCTTGTATTTAATTGTTCATGGCTGATATAAGTTAAAGAGAAGACAGTAAATAGAAGCAATTATTTAGTCTCCTATTCAGCATTTTTATTTATTTATGCCAACTCATAAATTCCCTGCTCTGGCCACATTAAGCAACTTGCATACTCACAAGGGGGAGATTATGAATCTTGAATCACCACAGGAAATCTCTCTCTTAGCTTTGGTGACTCCACAGGGTGTCCATTGATGGCTAAGCTGTCATTTGTTCATTTTTGCCTTTGCTATTATTTTCTCCCCACACAAATTGCTTGCCAAATGTTTCTGGAAACAGCATGGTTGTTTTCACTTGGAACAGCCCACTGTTGGATGCTTATATTTCTTCTGTTGTCAATTTTGATAACTTGGCTAGAAATGCTATAGCTCTATCCACAAATCAGTCATTGCTTCATATGAAATTCCTCATTTTTATTGTGGAGGTGTTAAATGCCATCTAGGCTCATGGAATGATTTATTTCCTCACTGACTAGAAAGGACATTAATCAAGCATTTGTAAAATCATTATAGTCACCACAGCAGCCAGGTTGAACCAAATCCAAATGATCTCCAAAGTGTTTTCTGCATCCCTGATTCTTCCTTCTCTCACATTTCTAGTCTTAGAGGAACACCTCAGTAGTCATCATGCTTGTTTTTGGTACGTAATTTCACATATGTATTTCGTTAGGTGTACAAAATTCTATCGTATTTGAGACAGTAGACATTTTAGAAATGGAAAAATGAAAATTCAGAAGCTCAATGACTTACCCAGGATGACACAGACAGCAAGTGGTTCAACAGAGGCTAGAATCTCCCGACTTCCTGACCACGGTCCCCCTTCTATTCCATAGGACCCCTCTGCCTCTTCAGCAAACCAAAGAATAAGTGAATGTGTTTAGCAGTCTGCCAAAAAGATGTCATAGCTGGCGTGGACAAGTATATGTGACCTTCTATCTGATTCCTTTAAATATCCCATGATCCTAGAGAAAGAACTAAGCCATGTGAGCTGGCTCCCTCTTCAGGCAGCAGCTGGCTGCACTGAGTTACTGGATTCCCCATTCTCTTTTTCTCTCTCCACTAAAACCACATTTCCTTTTACATGTGTTATCTGTCTTCTGCATGTCCTCATTTTAGGTATCTTTTATTTGGTGTCTGTAGTACTTTAGGTTTCTTCCACTCCTTAAACAATTCCATTTGATAAAGATGCCCTTTTGTCTAACATTGCTTTTTCTTTCAGACAATGAAAATAGCCTGAGCTTTGAAATTTTATTAACTTAAGTTTAGACCTCAATTATGTTGCCAGCTGTGTGACTTCAGGCATATTTAAAATCTTTCTTAGGCAGAAAAGTAGATAAATTAGAGCTTACCTTATTGGATTGCTATATGCATAGTGTCCGGCACAGTGACGATAATCTAAAATGTAAATTCCATTCCTTTGATATGGTCTCATTCCATTCTCTGTGTGCATTTAGTTTCCTTATTCTGTATTTCCATTGCACTGCAATGATGACCAAGGGAATAATAATGGAAAAACAAGGCTAAAATGAATTCAATACACATCTTTTAGACATAATATCTACCTGGCCCAACATCTGTTTCATCATGATGAATTTAAATTAAAGCGTATGGTATTTTCTACTGGAGCAAAAATCTCAGTAATTCATCCATGCAAATATCTGAAACCTTACACTCAGAAAATTGTGAAAAATTTAGGTAGTCTTTCAATCCAGTGTCACAGGCTCTCTGTGGAAGGATGCATGGATCTAGTTAGCCTATTATTCACTCATGTACTGATTATACATTCATTAACTTCCTGTTATGTGTATTGCTTCCTGGAGCCTGGTTCAGGAGAGAGAGGGAGAGAGAGAGAGAGAGAGAGAGAGAGAGAGAGAGACATCCAAAAGTTAAAATGGGCATTCTTGAATTCTAGTATGTCCCCAGTTGATGTGGAAAGACCTGAGAGAGGCCTCGAGTAAGCCTGGAATCCATATGACTTCCAAGATAAACCTAAACTGAGGAAACTTGCACTGCTGAGCTATTTTACCATAACAGGCATTATGAAGGCAAACACAGTCTTTGGTCACCAGCCTTATTTCCACCAGACTTCATGAATTAATATCCATTCTCTCCCTCTGGGCTCAGATTCCTGGGCACTGACAAATCATAACACAAAAATGTGCCTCTTAACTTGGACTCTGATTTTACTCAGGCATGTCGAAGGTAAATGACACCTGAAATCATCCAGTACATGCCCCTATTTTTCAGATGAGGAAACTGAGGCTGAGAGCAGCAGGGAGACTTGCCCAAGCTGGGCCTGATCTGGTTATGGACAGAGACACCAGACTGATCACTTCCCCAAGCAGAGTGTCACAATGCAATCAGGAATGAGAAGGCTTCAGTCCTCCTCCAGAACTTCACAAGGTGAATCAAATACTCCAGTGACGGGACAGTGGTAGAGACACTTTTATAAGAATGCTGCTTTTATGTGGTATTTAAGTATGAGCTATAAAGTCTAAAAAAAACCCTCACATTATGAATTTGTATAAAAATCTTCCCTTCAAAAATGGTAAAGACTTTCTCAGTGAGAATTTTAAGCTGCAGGTTTGGAGGTGCAGACCATCACTGCTGACAGGAGTTCTCTTTTTGGTATATGTTAAGGGTGAGACTCAGAAATTGAGAAATTCCAACACCTTGTTTTTAAAAGTCTTGTACAGAGTCACAAAACACACTCATCACCCCCTCATAAGGAAAGCCCTAATGGTGGGAAATAATCATGATTCAATATTAAGTGAGAAAGTTTGATCTTAAATATGTCAAAAATTTCATGCATGGAAAAAAAACTGAAAGAACATATCACAAAATATTAGTAGCAGTTATCTCTAGATTGTGGCAAATCTTTCCCTTTTTAAATACTTTTTTGGTATTTGGTAACTTTTCTGAAATAAATATGCATTTATTTATAAAATGGATTACATGTATGTGTGTGGGGGAGGGTATCTACACACACCTTTATACAAATATGTTAAAAGAGCCCTTCTCTTCTTGGTACTGACTTACTGCTCGTTATCACAGTCATATCATGGCAGGCGTATAATTACTAAGGGAGTAGAAGTTTGGAGATGGGGCAAAGTTCATAAAATCATTTTCCTAGACAGATATGATCTGTGATTTTAGAGACTGAGCAACCATGGACAGGGGCAAAAGACTGTGAATAATCAAGTGACCCTGGGGGTATCATTTAAAACAAGAGGAGGCATACAGCTGAGTCCCGGGTAGGCAGCATTCCTTCCCATCCACATTCCCTACCCTGCTACCAACAAACATTAAAGTTTGAGAGCACCCCACCTTCTTGTACTTTTCTACATGATAACTTCCTTTCTAGTAATTTGACCACCCATTCACAAAAAGAAAAAAAAAATCCTCAAGGTTGTTGGTGTGATTCTAGGAATGTAAAATAAACTTGAACAAGATAGGAAAAGGCTGGGAAACTTTCAATAACAGGCATTAAGATTAGTCATGAGTAAGTCCAACTCCCCCTCTGCTGACTTAAAAGAAGAGATTTCCACCTGAGCAATATTAAAAGGGTGTACTTTAATGAAATATCCACAGTCTGTGGTTTTGTAGGAGGACAAGCCAGTACTACAAAAGTCCTGGTCCTTTTTCCTTCACAGTTGTGTCTCAGCCTCCAGCTGTCCAGCTTCCCAGTCACCCTGCGTGGTGCCCATTTTGAGAAAATTGCTGAGCTTCTTACTCTCTCTTCAGCTTATGTCACAGACACTCACCAGAGGCTAATTTCATAGGAGCCCAAAGACACCAGGGCAACAGAGGCAGGTGCCTGGAAAGCATATGCATAAGACCAGACCTAGTGATGAGATGGCTTATGTGCCATGCTGGAGCTAAGGGAATCCTGAATAGGGTTGCCAAATAAAATCCAAGATGGCCCTGTAAAATTCAAAATCAGGCAAGTGATGAAGAAATTTGTATGCAAGTATACATATACATGTACACTAAAAATTACACTGTTGTCTTCCTAAAATTAAAATTCTACTGGCCATTCTGCATTTTTATTTGCTGAATTTGGTAACTTTAATTCTAAGTAAAGTGATGAAAACCAACTAAATGAAATGTTAATCTGATTTGGACACTGCTGATGGTTAAGTTCTTATGGTCATTTTCTTCTTTTAAAGGTCTGTGGAAAACAGAATTCCCAATTCACAAGGTTTTAAAATTGTAAGTGCAGTATATCTTTCATTTGTTAGAATGTTAATGATTTGAATAATGATCCATGACCATTTATTTAATCTATATGATTATAACAAAGCTTGAAGTACTTGAAATGCGTGTCCTCCATATTTAGGAATGATTCTAACTGGCAGGAGATTCTTTTTTTCTGCAGAATGAGGCTGACAAGCATTGAGAGAGATTGAGACCACATTCAATTCAGAAAATGATTGGCTCAGAGGTACGATGGTATATTTTCAGCATTTCCATCAAGAAGATTGGTGATTGAAATATCTGTGACAATATCAGCAAAGAGCTGGTCCCTTGCTGTTTCACAGAAGCCATCATCCCTGTGATGACAATTTCTTATTGTAACAAAGACGACAGCAAAACCAAAGGAGAAATATTCAAAGTGGCATGAAAGGCATTAGCATTAGAAAAGAGCACAAGGTGAGTAGAAAAAATGAAAAAGGTTTTAAACGTTCTCCTTGATGGGGCACACTACAATCACCAGTTTTATCGCTTATGGTTTCCTTTCCTATTGTACTAACTCCGCTTCCCCCCGTGTCTTCTTCCCCCTATTTCCAAATGCCAATAGCTGAATTCAAGCCACACACAAACTGGATGGTTAAAGCAGAAGAAATCTATCCTCTCACAGTTCTGGAAGTTCAAAGTCTGAAATCAAGGTGTCTCTCTAGAAAGATTCTTTCCTTGTTTCTTCTAGCTCCTGGTGTTCCAGGAAATCCTTGACATTTCTTGACTAACATCTCTCTTCAATCAGTTCCCTATCTTCACATGACTTTCTCTGCATGACTCTGAATCCTCTCCTTTCTTTATAATGACAAGTCATTCGTTTTTAGGCCCACTTTAATCAAGAATGGCTTCATCTTAACCAATTATGTACTCAAAGACCCTATTTCCGAGTAAGATCACATTCTAAGGTTCCAATTGGACATGAATGTTGTGAAGACACAGATAGACTCCTATTCCAACAAGGTAGTAGTTCTCTGGTAACACAATAGCCTTAGCAGCAGTTCAGTGAGATGGAGGAGTAGCCGGGTGCTAGTCTGCACTGTGGAGCAGACTTCCTTCCAGCTGTTGTCACGTGCTGGAGCTGGCTTATGCAATATGGCATCTGTACCTTTCACATACTTCTACTGAGCTCTTGACATGTAGCTAGTCCACACTAGGATACATATGAAATGTGTACCATTTCATAGACTTCACAAGGAAAGATGGATGTAAAAGAGCTCATTAATAATTAATATTGACTGTATGTTAAATTTATATTTTAGACATAGTGGGTTAAATATAATGTTATTAAGTTTAATTTCTCTTTTTTGTTGTTTAGAACACTTTAACTACATTTGTGACTTACACTGTATTTCTATGGGACCTTGCTGTTCTATAGAAACATCTGTGTGAAAAAGGTGATTCACAGCACCACATATACAATCAGCTGGCAGAGAAAAAAATGGAGGGTCAATAATTTCCCTTCAAGGAAATTATGTGCTGCTCATGCCTGTCAATTTCAGACTCTGTTGGTCTGAACTTTGTAGCATGGTTTCACCAAGCAGTACAGAATAATAGGGAATGTAGTGGGTGGATGGGTGGCCACACCCCATATTGGAAAGAAAGGAGGGAGAATGGAATCTGGGTAGCTGACTTTTCTCAGTCACAGGCATGTTTCTGAAAAGAGGAATCAGAGTTGACTTTGAGTACAAGGGAGTTGAAAGGACATCCCTAAGGAGATGGGGAAAAAAAGAATAAGTGGACATTCAGAAACATAATAAAAATAACCAAACTAAGATGTTTCAATATCTGGATACAGAAAGTAAAACAAGGAAGAAGAAAGAAACAATGGCTCAGGGCCAAAGAGGATTTGCTGGGGAAAACAAGTCCTTATGCTTCAGGCCATGGCAACTAGAGGAAGGGGACAGAGATATCTATGCAGGCTTTCTGCCTCTGTAACTGGGCTCATGGTAGTTTGGTCATGCTTTGCTCCCAGATGCTGGAAAATTGATACGGGAAATCAATACTATACTGAGACTTGAGGAGCTTGGAGTTGCTAACTGACAGGACAGCAAGAAAGAAGTTTCAGTAAAGGGTCCTGCTTCCAATTTTCTTTTCTACGGGAATGTTATAGCAAAGGAAGGCAGGTTACCAGAGCCCCCAGGACACATATGAGGCTGTAAGTTCCAACAGGATCTTAAAGGAGAAGGCAAATTGCCTTCAGATCCTTGCTGAAGGTAGAGATGAAAAACCCAGATTGGGGGATTCTCTGAGAGACTAGATGTCTCCAACTCTTTTTAAAAATTATCATATTATTGTATTGGGGTTATATTGTGACATTTACAAAAGCGTTTATAATATATCTTAGTTAAATCCACCCCTTCATTCTCATTTATCCTCCTCCCCCCATTCCTATAATAGTTTCAACTGGTCTCATTTTCTCATTTTCATACATGAGTACATAATATCTCCACCATACTGACCCTCCTACACCCTTTCCTTATATCTTCCCTCTTCCCACTAGTACCAACCCCCAGACAGGACCTGTTTTACCTTCCTGTCCTCCATTTTTAAAAAGGACATTTTTGTTTAAGATAATCTATACACAGAGTTTTGTTATGACATTTCCATGTATATAAGTATTGTATCCCAAATTGGTTCATTCCCTCCACCCTCCATTTTTCTCCTTTCTACCTTAGCCCTCTTCTTATGGTGATTTCAACAGATTTAAAAATTCTATATTCATTCTTGTTAGAAAGCACATCAACCATATTCACCTTCTTTACTTCCTCCTTTTACTTTCCCTGTCTCGTTAATGCCCTCCCCTTAGCGTGATCTGTTTTTCATTCCTGTCCTTCATTGTTTAGGTCTCTGTTCATTGTTCACTGGGATTTTTGCCTTGGTACTATACCTATAAACACATTGTGCTTAAGTCAGTGTAACCCCCTCCACTGCACTTCCTCACCCTTTTCCCCCATCCTGTGTTGTTTAACAGTTTTCAGCATGTTTTCTCGTCTTGTTCCTACACACATGTGATGTACTTTATTATTCTTTACTATCTTCCTTTCCTTCTTCTACTACTCTCATGGTCTCCTGTACCAGGGTATGCACTTTGTATGTATTTCTATGTATATATAACATTGTATTTGTATTGGGGTATATTCCACATATATGAGAAAACATGTGGCCTTTGGCTTTCTAACCCTGGCTAATGTTATTCACTTCAGATGATGTTTTCCAGTTCCATCCATTTACTGGAAAATGACAAAATTTCATTCTTTTTCATGACTGAATAAAATTCCATTGTGAATATATACCACATTTTCTTAACTCATTCATGAGTAGTGGAGCATCTTTGCTATTTCCATAGTTTGTGAATAATGATGCAATAAACATAGGTGTGCAGGTGTCTTTATTGTAACTTGAGTTACATACCATCATGTATATCCTTAGAAGTGGTATTGCTGGATCATATGACAGTTCTATTTTTCATTTTTTAGTTTTTCCATAGTGGTTTTACTAATTTATATTCTCACCAACAGTGCATGAGGGTTCATTTTTCCCCACATCTTCACCAACATTCATCGTTTGTGTTCTTGATGATAGCCTTTCTAACAGGAGGGAGGTGGAATCTTAATGTGGTTTTGATTTGCATTCCATTTGTGGCTAGGGATGTTGAGAATTTCTTCATGTGTTTTTTGGCCATTTGGACTTCTTTCTTTGAAAAGTCTCTGTTCAGTTCATTTGCCCATTTCTTCATTGGGTCATTGCTTTTTGGAAGTTTAGTTTTTTGAGCTTTCTGTATGTTCTGGTTATTAATCCCTTGTCAAATATTTTCTCCCATTCTGTGAACTGCCTCTTCAATCTGGTGACCATTTCTTTGTTGTGCAGAAGGCTTTTTAGTTTCATGTAGTCTCATTTGTCAATCTTTCCTCTTAGTTGTTGAGCCATTGGAGTTCTATTTTGGAAGTTATTGCCTATGCCTATAAGTTCCAATGTACTCCCTACTCTTTCCTGCACTAGCTTCAAAGTTTCATGCCTTAAGTTAAGGTCCTTAATTCACTTTGAGTTGATACTTGTACATGGTGAAAGACATGGATTTAGTTTCAGTTTTCTGCATGCAGATGTCCAGTTTTCCTAACAACATTCATTGTAGAGGCTGTCTTTTCTCCATCATATGTTTTGAGTGCCTTTGTCAAAAATCAGGTGGGTGTAGCTGCATGGATTCATATCTGGGTGTTCCATTCTGTTCCATTGGTCTTTGCACCTGTTTTTTGTGCCAGTACTACGCTGTTTTTGTTGGTATGGCTCTATAGTACAGTTTAAAGTTGGGTATTGTGATACTGGCTCCAGCCATGCTCTTTTTGCTCAGTATTGCTCATCTGTGCTTCCAGATTGATTTTTCAATCCCTGTGATGAATATCTTTGGAATTTTGATGGAATTGCATTGAACATGCTTTTAGCAATATAGCCATTATCACTATTTTGATTCTGTCAATCCATGAACATGGGAGATCGTTCCATATTCTTCTGATCTTTAATTTCTTTCTTCAAAAGTTTGTAGCTTTCATTGTAGAGGTCTTTTAGTTCCTTTGTTAGGTTTACTCCCAGGTATTATTTTTTTCTTTTTGAGGCTATAATTAAAGGAATTGTTTTCCTATATTCTTCCTCAGTCTGTTTATTGTTGGTATATAGAAAGGCTACTGATTTTTGTAAATTGATTTTGCATCCTCCTGCTTTGCTGAAGGTATTATGATGTTTTGGAGTTTTTTTGGTGGCATTTTCTAGGTCTTTTCAGTATAAAGTCATGTCATATGCCAAAATGGATAGTTTGACTTCTTCCTTTCTTGTTTGTATTCCTTTTATTTCATCTTCCTGTCTTATTGCTCTAGTTAGGAATTCTAAGACTATGTTGAATAAGAGTGGAGAAAGTGGACACCCTTGTCTTGTTCCTGACTTTAGAGGAAATGGTTTCAGTTTTCCTCATTTAGTATGATGCTGGCTATAAGCTTATCATAGATAGCCTTTATAATGTTGAGGTATATTCCTTCTAGTCCTAGTTTCATCAGAGCTTTTATTATGAAGGGTATTGAATTTTGTCGAAAGCTGTTTCTGCATCTGTTGAGATAATCACATTTCTTCTAGATTTTCAAATATATTTGAATATAGGTTTCCAAAGTATTCCCTAATGATTCCCTAGCTTTCATTGTAGTTTGTTGTGATCTCCCCTTTTTTGTTTCTAATTTTCTTAATTTGGGTCTTTTCTCTCCTTATTTCAGTCAAGTTTGCCAGGGATTTATCAATCTTATTTATCTTTTCAAAGAGCCAACTTTTTGTTTCATCGATTCTTTGTATGGTTTTTGGTCTCCATTTTGTTGATTTCAGCCTTTATTGCCATTATCTCCCTCCTTCTGCTGATTTTGAGCTTAGCTTATTCTTGTTTTTCTAAGAGTTTGAGATGAAACATTATGCTGTTTATTTGCAATCTTTCTGTGTTTTAAGTGTATGCATTCGCAGCCATCATTAGCAACACCACTAACAACAGGTGTTGGCAAGGATGCAAGGAAAAAGGAATCCTCTTACACTGCCAGTGGGAATGTAAAGTAGTACAACCACTCTGCAAAAAAATTTGGAGGCTACTTAAAAAGCTGAACATACCTCTACCATTTGATTCCGCAATACCACTCTTGGGGATATACCCAAAAGAATGTGACTCAGTTTACTCCAGAGCCACCTGCACACCCATGTTTATTGCAGCACTATTCACAATAGCCAAGTTATGGAAACAGCCAAGATACCCCACTACTGACGAATGGATTAAGAAAATGTGGTATTTATACACAATGGAATTTTATGCAGCCATGAAGAAGAGCAAAATGTTATCATTCGCTGGTAAATGGATGGAATTGGAGAACATCATTCTGAGTGAGGTTAGCCTGGCCCAAAAGACCAAAAATCATATGTTCTCCCTCATATGCAGACATTAGATCAAGGGCAAATACAACAAGGGGATTGGACTTTGAGCACATGATAAAGTGAGAGCACACAAGGAAGGTATGAGGACAGGTAAGACATCTAAAAAACTATCTAGCATTTGTTGCCCTCAACGCAGAGAAACTAAAGCAGATACTTTAAAGCAACTGAGACTAATAGAAGAAAAGGACCAGGAACTAGAGAAAAGGTGAGTCAATGCCCTGTATAGCTATCCTTATCTCAACCAGCAAAAACCCTTGTTCCTTCCTATTATTGCTTATACTCTCTCTACAACAAAATTAGAAATAAGGGCAAAATAGTTTCTGCTGGGTATTGGGGGGGAGAGGGAGGGGGCGGAGTGGGTGGTAAGGGAGGGGGTGGGGGCAGGGGGGAGAAATGAACCAAGCCTTGTATGCACATATGAATAATAAAAAGAAAAATGAAAAAAAAGAAGAATTAATTTAGAAGGTAACACACATGCACAGGAAATCAATGTGAATCAACTCCCTGTATAGCTATCCTTATCTCAACCAGCAAAAACCCTTGTTCCTTCCTATTATTGTTTATACTCTCTCTTCAACAAAATTAGAAATAAGGGCAAAATAGTTTCTGCTGGGTATTGGTGGGGGAGAGGGAGGGGGCGGAGTGGGTGGTAAGGGAGGGGGTGGGGGCAGGGGGGAGAAATGAACCAAGCCTTGTATGCACATATGAATAATAAAAGAAAAATGAAAAAAAAAAGAAGAATTAATTTAGAAGGTAACACACATGCACAGGAAATCAATGTGAGCCAACTCCCTGTATAGCTATCCTTATCTCAACCAGCGAAAACCCTTGGTCCTTCCTATTATTGCTTATACTCTCTCTTCAACAAAATTAGAGATAAGGGCAAAATAGTTTTTGCTGGGTAGCGAGGGGGTGGGGGGGAGAGTGAGGGGGCAGGGAGATAAGGGAGGGGGTGGGGGAAGGGGGGAGAAATGACCCAAACATTGTATGCACATATGAATAAAATAAAAATTAAAAAAAAATGTATGCATTCTTGGCTATAAACTTTCCTCTTAACACTGTCTTTGCTGTGTTACACAGGTTCTGGTAGGTTGTGCTTTCATTTGCAATAATTTCCAGGAACTTTTTGATTTCATACCTTATTTCTTCAACAACCCCCTGGTCATGGAGCAATGTGTTGTTCAGTCTCCAGGTGTTTAAGTATTTTCTACTGTTTCTTTCTTTTTCTTTTTTCAGTACTGGGGTTTGAACACAGAGCCTACACCTTGAGCCATCCTACTAGCCACTTTTTGTAAGGGTTTTTTCAAGATAGGGTCTTGTGAACTATTTGCCTGGACTGGTTTTGAACCATGATCCTCCTGATCTCTGCATCCAAAGTTGCTAGGATTACATGTGTGAGCTACCAGTGCCTGGCTTCTACTGTTTTTTCTGTTGTTGAGTTCTAGTTTTATTCTGTTGTGATCCAACAGTATGCAGGGGTTACTTCAGTTTTCTTATATTTGTTAAGACTTGCTTTGTGGCCTAAAATATGATCTATTTTGAAGAAAATTCCATGGCTTGCTGAGAAGAATATATATTGTGTTATTGCAAGATGGAATACCCTGTAGACCTGCTTGATCTATAGTGTCATTCAATTCTAGAGTTTCTTTATTGATGTTTTTATCTGAATGACCTATCTATTGGGATAGTGGAGTATTAAAGTCTCCTCTATCACTGTGTTGCAGTCTATCTGTGTTTTTACTGAGTGCATGTTTAATGAAGTTGGATGCACCAACATTGGGCACCTGAAAGTGGACAGTTGTTATTTCCTCTTGGTGTATTGTTCTTTTTATTAGTATGAAGTGACCTTCTTTGTGTCTTGTGACTAATTTAGCTTGAAGTCTACTTTATTAATCTGTATAGCTACTTCTGCCTGTTTTGGGAGGACATAAGCTTGGTAAGTCTTTTTCTACACTTTCACCTTAAGTCAATGTTTGTTTCTATCTGTGAGGTGGGTTTCTTGTTTTCTGGTAGTACTGGGGTTTGAACTCAGGGCCTCATACTTGCGAGGCAGGCATTGTATCAGTAAGCCACTCTGCCAGCCCTATTTTGTGTTGGGTATTTTTGAGATAGGAACTCGTTAACTATTTGCCCAGGGCTGGCTTCAAATCCTGATCTCTTTCTCCTGAGTAACCAGGCTTCCAGGTATGAGCCACTTGTGCCTGAGGTGGGTTTCATGTAAACAACAAATTGTTGAGCCTTCCTTTTTAAAAAAATCTGTCTTGCCAGTTGATATCTTTTGATGGGGAGCCAACTCTTTATAAAGCAATACCTATGTTCCTGTTGTCTCAGGAAGACTTGTCAGTGCTTTCTCATCAGAGGACTGAAACTCTCAGGATGAGTAAGTTTCTTATTGTGTATGGTTTAGGAAGAGCTACTTTTTATACCTAGGGAGTCCTGGGAGCAGAGAGCCTTTTTCTGTGGGTGATTAAATCTCAAAAAATTGCTTATCATCAACTCTTCTACTACTAATTGCTGGCACTGTTTCAGAGACCCTCAGGGCTTGAGCTGATTATGGGATCAATGACAAACCATGACCAACTTTAAAAAGCAACAATTCACATAAGGAGTCTTATAAAGCAGATGTAAGGATGTCAGGTGAAACTTCATGATAGTTGACTTCCAGTGAAGGTGAACTAATGGAAGAGTAGGAAAAAGACTTTAAAATTATTTTTACAGTAAAATAAAAACCTGGAGTATCAAAGAACATACACAAATCCAAAAATTTGTATTTGAATTGAAATAGTAATGGTGGTTTGAAGATCAATTGGGAGGAGTAAAAATGATGTGTAAAAATGAACTCAAGAAACCAAATATTCAAGTACTACAATGCTCAAGGGCAAAAAAGTAATACACAGAAGAGAAATAATTAATTGGAAGAATTTCTTTCTTTCTTTTTTTTTTTAGGGGAGAGTATGAATGCCGTCCCCACTACCACAAATTACGCATTTGCGGAAATCGCAGGGATCAGCACATCCGGAGTGCAACAGATAAACATCATCCTGGGAAAACTACCCTCTTGATCATGGTGTCTCTCCTGCCAGGTAAGTGTGGAAGATTTTCTTTCTAATTTGAAAATATATTGAGTGAACATATTGAAAAGATTCAAAAGGTAAAATCAGGATAAATGGAAACACACACACACACACACACACAATTGAATTCGAAAACAGAAAACATTAGATATTATACAAGGGGTAAAAAACCAGACTAGTACCAGACTTGTGGTTAGTGACACTGGCTGAGAAGAAAACAGACCTAAAAAAACCATTACAGAGAAAAGATATAATTCATCTCTTTGAGAAAAATGAGACGTTTCCCAGGTAAGTAAACACGCATACTTTATGCTGCTAAAATACTCTATCCAAGAAAATTACTCAAGCATGCAATTAAATTGAGTGTAATTAAAACTAGCCAAGTACAATTAAATCAAAACAAAGACCTTAAGACAAAGAATGATGAAGAAGAAATTGCATTGATGGTGCACAATAAATTATATACAAATACATATATGTATATGTGTATATATTTTTGCAATGGTAACTGTTGAAGCAAAAAGACCACATGGTAAGACAACACTAAGTAATGGGCACCTATATAAAACCTGTATGGGGCAACATGTGCAGGGAGTGGGACTAGAGTGACCAAGATAAACTTAAGGGAGGGAGGGACGTGGAGATGTAAGCATTGAAGAGACTGTCTTGGCATGTACTATGGTTTGGGTATGGTTTGTCCCCCAAGGTTCATATTCTGGAATCTGATCCTTAATCTTATGGTATTAAAAGGCAGTGGGATTTTTAAGAGGTGTGGCCTACTTAGAAGGGATTAATGAGTACCTCACAGGATGAGTTAGGTCTCCCAGTACTGGAATCACTACTGAAAGAGTAGATTGCTGTACAGCAAGATTAGCCTATGCCTCTGCTCGCTTCCCTTCTGCTTCTTTGCTGTGCTTGGAGCAGCAAGTGGCCCTTCTCAGAAGCCAGGTGGATGCTTATGCTAAGCTCTTAAGCCTTCAGAACTGAGAGCTAATGAAACCTCTTTTCTTTATATGTTCTCCAGTCTCAGGTATTTTGTTACTACAACATAAAACAGACCAAGACAATGGAGTTGAGGAATGCATATGCAAATAAGTTGTTTTGAGGAGATATACTTTTTATACAATGGAGAAATAGATGTTTTGATTGTTATAAGCAGAAAATAACCTTTTGTGTATTTTTAAAGCATTAAGAAACTCCCCAAATCAACACCAGTTAGAAAAGAGGAAGAAATAAATATTTTACCACATACCCCAAAAGTAAAAGAATGAGAAAAATGGAAACAAGATTAAATAAGTAGTAGCTATAAACAGTAATCAAAATGATATGGAGGAATGAAGTCATACTTGCAAACAATAAACTTAATAAGAGCAGCCTTAGGCACTACCAAAGGGCAAAAGCTGCTGGACTGAGCAAAAGAGTTAAGAATTCTGTGTAATGATATGTTTTTACTTTCCTCATCACTATGATAAAATACCCCCAACAGAAACAACTTAACAGAGGAAGAATTTATTTTGGCTCATAGTAAAGATGGAATTAGTCAAAGTCACCAATGTGTGCTAAATCTAGGAGGAAATTTTGACAAAAAACACAATGTGAACTTAATGTTAACATGTCTCCTAAAGATTACTTACTATTTAGAAGGGAGAAATAAAAGCAGTAGTTATATAGTGGAGAAATTATACATCTGGATGATAAAAGTTGACATCACAACAAAAGTTACTCCGAGAAGGATACATCACTTATATAGTATTCCAGCAAGGATGCATAACTTGAACTTGACCTCAAAGAAACATCTGACAAATCTAGAATGTGCTATTAAAATCAGTGGGGAATTGTATGCTTAACAAAATACAGCAACTTGACACTCACCTGTAACTTCAGCACTTGGGAAGCTGAGGTAGCAGGATCTCAAGTTCAAGTCCAGCCTGGGCTACATAGTGAGACCCTGTCTTGAAAAGGAAAAAAAAAATCACAAAAGACTTCATAGAGTTACGGAAATGTCCTGCGATTAAGGGAAGCTAAAAAGACAGGACTACTGCACAGTCCTGTCACTCCATATCAAGGCCTATGGCGGAGAGGAAGATACCGTACAGGATGTTACTGGGCCAATTGGGAAAACTGGAATAACAATGGTAGACTAAATGGAATATGACATCAGTGCCAAATTGTATTGATGCTGTTGAATGCTGGGGTCTGTAAGAGAACATTCTTGTTCTTAGGAAACCTGCCATTGTATGTATAACTTACTCCCAAATGGCTCAGCAAAAAAGATATAAGTACATTTCTATTGTCTGCTTTTGTTCTTACAGCTAGATGTCAAATAGATCTATCTCTCCTTTTCTACCTGGCTCCTTAAAGACAAAAAATAAGTTTTATGTTTTTGTTTTTTATAACATATAATAGTTATACAGGGGGATACATTGTGATATTTACATATGTGCTTACAACACCCCCTCCATAGTTCTTCCTCCTCCTCCCCTCCCCACTTCTTAGAACAATGAGAAAAATAAAGTTGAGGTTTTATACTGCCAAATATCACAGCTTATTTGCAAGTTATAATATTTTAAATGGTAAGACATCCACCCAAGTGTCTATAAATAAATCAGTAAACAAAAAAAAGTAGAGAAGCAGACCCATATTTACAGAACAGATGTTCCACTGCAATGCTGCCTCATAAACGATAATACTGACCCAATAGTCTCAGATCCACCTTCAGAACTTTTCTTTGGTTATTCAGATTGCCTTAGCCTTTTCTCAGGTATTGAAGCAAATGGCAATATAAAAATAATTAAATTGTTTTATTATTCCTTGAGTACTGGAATTACTCACTTTTACGTTCCTAGTTATGCATTTTATATTAAGTAACACACAAAATAGCTATGCAAATGTAATTAAGACTTCATTTTCAAGCTGATATGCATCTTATAAGAATTTTAGTTTTTAAAGATTTGCTTCCTGCACTAATGACTTTGGATTCTTCAGTTTAGAGGTAGGTCTCTTTTTCAAGTGGGAAGATAATAATGACATAAGTCCAATTAAGTTAGGAGTTACTGTTTAAACCAGTGGATCAGTCATGTATCCTACATTTATTATCTATTGTTATAAAGATAGCCATGAGAAAAATAACAAAAACAAAAATAAATAAAACTGTTAAAATTTGCAACAGGCAAGCAAGTTAGAGGCTATTGAACTAGTTCTCTTTAATGGTAGCCATGTTGAAATTAAGAACTTGAGTTGAACTTGACTTTTGTTTTAGCCTTTGAAATTTCAGAATGTTTTCCATTGTCACTCATTTTAAATTTCTACTTTTTAATAGTTAAAGCACATGATAAAAATAAAACAACTAAAATATACATTAATGATCACTTTATTTGCCCAGCCTACCTCTGGTAATGAAGTATGCAACTTGTTTCCTGCCACCAATTTTCCCGATTGTATTTAGGCTTCACCATTCAGTGATGACAGTTTCCATGATAGTTTTCAGCATGCAGAGAAGAGCAGTCACAAAGTTCTTCAAGGATGCTGGGGCTCCCCTGCAATTTATTTCTCATAGTCATAATACAAGTTTTGTCTTCTGGATCCTCACAGGGAGGACAAGCAGGGTTTAAGTAACAAGTCCACTCTGACACTCCAGTCTCCCAAAGCCGTTGGATTCCTTTCATTTCATAAAAGTGGATTTGGTCCTTTTAAAGCCCTTGCTCACTCCCAAGTAACAACATTAAATACAGAATCTCCAGAATCTCAGGAAGCCTGATCCAGCTTCCTGTTTTTCCCACCATTATCCCCAACCCTTAATATCTGTTTCCACATATATTACCAAGATTTCTGTCTGAATAAATTGGAAAAACTGTGTGGTTCTATTGGAGTGTATCATATTTCCTCATGGATCATATTTTGTACCTCCCACTTAGGGCTTTTTGCTGGGACCTGTGTCTATTAGAGCTTGAAAAAGTTGGAGTCTATAGGAGCAATGAAGGGTGGTGGGGTGGGTCCTATCGAAAGTCACCATATCTCACATGGCAACTCTTTCAGAGGAGGCTGTTACCATCTCCTCAGGAAAGACATTGATGGATTGGATGCTTCTAGTGGCAAAGAAGGCTCCCCAAAATGTAAGGGCTTCATTATTGCAAGCTTCATCAGGATCTAATTGTAGGTCCCCATTCCAATTTCCAGGATCCCATTCCTTCCCAATCAAGGCCCTCATTTTAATAGCAGACACCCTACTGAGTTTGAGAATTTAATTTGCACTGTAATTCAGCCACTTGCAGGAGGACTCTGGATTTGGCCTTCAGCAATCTCAGTTCTACAGCTGCAAGAGATGAGAGATTCTTTCATGCAGGCATGGAAACTTCCAGGTCACTTATGACATACTTGAACTAGGAATTTGAATCCCTCTCTGAACCTTTCCTTTCAGATAGAGCTCAGGTGGAGCAAGCAGCTCATCTCATTAAATTCTTTATCTTGCCAAAACTTTTCCTAAGTACCAAGCACATGATCCCCCAGAACTTTGCCTTTGATAAGTATTTGAGCAGGAGTATCCAGTCCAATTCTCATATCATCATGTCATGGACTTTTCTTTTTTACTATGAGAAACAGAGTCATTAGCATCTTTATTTAGACTTAATTCCAGAAACCCTGAATAAATTCAGAAAACTCGCTCTGAAGATTCTGTCCCTTTAGAACCATTTCATTCTTGGTGCCAAAATAAAGGGCTCTTCAGAGCAACAGAACCAGTTGTGTGTGTGTGTGTGTGTGTGTGTGTGTGTGTGTGTGTGTGTGTGTGTGTATGTGTACGATTTGGTATATCTCTGTCTATCGCCTATCTGTCTGTCTGTCTGTCTATTTACCTATCTTAACAAATTGACTTCGATTGTGGAGGCTGAAAGGCCTGGAATCTATAGGGCCGGTTGGCAGCCTGGAGGTCAGGGAAAAGTTGATGTTACATTCTTGAGTCTGAAGGCATTCTGTAGGCAGAATTCTTTGTTTGTCATACCTAAGTCTTTTCTCTAAAGCCCACTAATTTGAATGTCACTCACAACTGAAAAATACCTGCATGGCCACATCTAGACTAGTGTTTGAGCAGAAACCACATAAACTTCACCATTACAAAGATGTCAGACATCTTTTCATGCATTTCTTTGGCAATTTATGTATCATTCATATATTGTATATTGGGCATTTGCATAAATACTTATTCAAATTCTGTGACATTTTTAATTACATTGTTGTTATTAATTTTTAACAGTTCTTTTAATGTTCTAGATATAATCACAATTTAAAGTATCATTCCGAGTGCTGTCTTTTTACTTTTTTGATGGTGATGAGATTTAATTATTTTTTTTCCTACATCTCTAATGTCTTGAGAAATCATTTCCTAACCCAAGGTCACTAAGATTCACTCCTATGTTTTCTTCTAAGTGTTTTATACTTTCAGCTTTTATTTTTAGGGCTATAATCAACTTGTAGTATATTTTTGGATATGATATCAGATTGGGGGTACAACTTTATTCCTCACATATGAATATTCAGTTGTACTACAACAATTTGCTAAAGAGATTATTCTTTTTCCACTATTTTTTCTTGGTATCCTTGTCACAAATCAATTAACCATAAATATTAGGGACTGTATATGAATTCTTAATTTTATTCCAGTGACCCATAAGCCTGTCCTTATACCAGTGTAGGATGAATTCAAGGGTTTCTGGGATGATCAAGGCCAGACAGGGCCACAAGATGGCAGTATTACTCATCAAGCCCTCTAGGGTGATGTTAGAGTGGGTTGCATGAGAAGGGAGGTCCCCACAGCACACCTTCAAGAGACAGTAGAGCAGGGCCACCACCCAGAAGGAAAAGAGGGCAAGGGGAGAAGAGAATTGGGGAAAGTATTTATGTCTGGACAAAGTTGCTCAGCATCCAGGTGAGCAGTCTCTGGGTCAGAGAGCTCCAATGGACAGTGAGGCTCTAGGATCTTTAAACAGTGACAGAGGTTTTCTTATCTATGGAATATAAGCACACGGCACAGTTTTACAAGTTCTGTAAAAAAGCAGGGAGGCTCTATATGGCTAAAAATATGACTTAAAGTCACTGAATGTGTAAAAATTCGAGGTTGAGCATCAGAAGGCCTTGAACTAATGAGAAGATGCATAACATAAGGGCTGACACGCAGGCACCATATTTGGTCCACTAATGAAACACAATATGACATTTTTTTGTGAGACCAGGATTTGAACTCAGGGCTTCACACTTACAAATCAGGCCCTATACTGTTTAAGCCACATCTCTAGTCCAATTTGCTCTGTTATTTTGGAGATGGGGTCTCATGAACCATTGGCCCAGGGTTGGCCTCATACCAGGATCTCCCTGATCTTAGCCTCCCAGGTAACTAGGATTACAGGTGTTAGCTACCAGTGCCTGACTGACACCATCTTGATTAGTCTGGTCACAGTAAGTTTTGAAATCAGAAAGTATGAGTCCTCCAATTTTGTTCTTTCCAAGAATCTTTCAGTTCTTCTGACTGTATGCATTTCCATTTGAATTTTAGGATCAGTTTGTCAATTTCTTCAGAAAATCTAACTGAGATTCTGATAGGAAAACAGTGTTTCACCTGTAGAGCATATTGTCATCTTAACAATATTAAATTTAATTAAAAAAATTAAGGTAAACATATCATCTATTACCTCAAAAAAAAAAAAAACCCAAAACAGTAAATTTTCTGAGCCAAGAATATTACAGCTTCTACATTTATTTAGGTCCTATTTAATTTCTTTCAACCATACTTTATAGTTTCAGTGTATAAATTTTGCACTTGTCATTAAATTTATACCTAGGTGTTTCATTCATTTTCATGTCATTGTAGATGGATTTGTCCTTTTGGATTCATTTTTGAAATGTTCATTGCTAGTGAATAAAAATGAATCTGATCTTTCATGGTGATCTTACATCCTGCAACCTTGCAAAACTCATTCTCTAATTCTAGTCTGAAATTAGTAGATTCTTTAAAATTTTTTAATTATATTATTGTTGTACAGGGATACATTGTGATATCTACAAATGTTCTTACAACATATCATAGTTAAATTCACCCCCTCCACCATTCTCCTTTATCCCTCCTCCCCCATTCTTTGAATAGTGTCAACAGGTCTCATTTTTCCATTTTTATACCTGAGTACATAATATTCCACCATATTCACTTTCTACACTCTTTCTTTATATCCTTCCCCTTGCCACTGGTACCAACCTCCAGATAGGACCGTTTTACCTTCCTGCCCTCTGTTTTTGAAAAAAGTCATTTTTTTGTTTAAGATAACTATAGAGGGAGTTTCATTAGATATTTCCATGTATATATGTATTATATACTAAATTGGCTTTTTAGTAGATTTTTTAAAATTTCCTGTATCTCAAGTGTTTTTTACTGGAGATTCCCATCAGTCATTCTGAAAGTTTGTTCTAATTTCAATTTCTAACCAATTCATCTTACTACTTTTTAAAAGAATCAAATCAAGTTTCAAATATATACAATTCTAGAAAGAATTTAAAAAGTCACATTTGTGCTCACCATCTATATTCAGCAAGTGTTAACTTAATGTCTACCATATTTTCTTATCAGTCTATCTGTCCATCTATATGGATTAAAAAGTTTTTGACAGTAAGTTGCAAGTGGCAAGACACTTTATCCTTAAATACTTCTCACATGCCTTTTAAAGAACAAATTCATTTCTCTCTCTCTCTCTCTCTCTCTCTCTCTCTCTCTCTCTATATATATATATATATATATATATAACTGCAATATGATTGCAATGTCCTAGAAACTTCATAATATGAATAGGATCCAGTTCATATTCAAATTTTCCCAACTGTCTCAAAATATCATTTATTGCTTTTTAAAAAAAAATTCAGGTCTCCTAGGTGCCAGTGGCTCATGCCTATATCCTAGCTACTCAGGAGGCAGAGAGCAGGGGGAATGCAGTTTGAAGCCAGCCCAGGCAAATGGTTCACAAGTCCATATCTTGAAAAAACCCAACACAAAAAGAAAGGGCTGGTGGAGTGGCTTAGGTCTAGACCCTGAATTCAAACCCCAGTACCACACACACACAAAATCCAGGTCTAGAGAATGGTATAAGTTGCTTTTGCTTGTTTTATTTCCTAAATTTACTTTAAAGCAGAATAGCACCTCACCTTTTATCTTACAACATTGTCTTTTGAAGGTATCAAACCAGTTGTCAAATAAAATATCCAATATTATTCTTTGTCTGATCGCTTCCTTCTGTTGCCATCTCCCCACCATCTTCCCCTGTATTCCTGTAAATTGGAATTTTGGTCTAAAGGGTTAAATAGATTCAGGGGGAACATTTTTGGCAAGGATGCATCTTAGGTAGTGCTGTGAACTCCACAGTGCACATCAGGGACACAAAGATGTTAGTTCCGTGATTTGTAATGCCATTTGATCCATTGGTTAAAGACATGGCTATTCCATCTTTCCATTGTAAAGTTGTGTTTTTTCTTCTGCAGGTAAGACTTTCAATAATCAGACTGACAAAGCTACCTATTCTGCAGATAATAGCTTGCATCTTGTTAGCAGCTCAGATCCCTAATTAATGGTTCTTGTACAATACACATGGCAAGAGAGGTGGGAGCTATATACTGACTCAATACATGTATATTCTTTCATCAAGTGCCTGACTTAACGCCATTTCTCACAATATGATTGATGCCATTCTTTGGGGGAAACCAACCAGTCACTTGATGGTGAGTTGTTACTCTTTAATTCTAATGGTAGTAATAAGTCTTCAATGGAACATTATTTGTTTGGGATCTTAATTTGCTTCTTATGTCCACAAAACTTCTGCCAAAAACACTTCAAATCAATATAGGAAATATCTCAGTTATCATCAAATTATCCCACATGCCATCACTTCCAGCCGACAAAAGTAATTTGCAGCAAGAGAAGAACAGTATTGGACTAATGTTATGGTATTCGTTGGTCTTACCATACACCTGATGACTTTGAAGCTGAGAGAGCTGTTGGATAGCTTTCCAAAGATTCAGTATAGGACCAAGAGACAGTATCCTATGCAACTGGGCAACGTCCTACAGCATATACTTTGAGGCAGCAACCAGTGTAAGATGCTATTTCTCCCAGCTGCAATGATATGTGGGCCTGGAAATGAAATGAATGTGAAACTGGCCCTTCTCACTTTTAAACCTATAGCCCACTCTAGAATGTTTGCCTTAAATGCCCAAATGCTTGAAATGCTTGGCTTCTGTTCATTTAAAAGTCTTAGTTTTCATGGAAGAATACTTCCACTAGGAGACTCAAATTGGATTGGAAGTTGAGACTACCATCTGGTCATTTTGGACTCCTCGTGTCTCTGAACTAACAGAAACTAATTGGGGAACTTGATTCTGATTATAGAGCAATTGGCAAGTTGAATTCTTTTATGAAATGGCATCAGAGCATAATATCTGAATATGAGGAGATTTTTCTAACCACCTCAAATACTTCCCCACCCACTGCTAAAAGTTAACATAAAAATACTGCTACCTAGCAAAAAGCAGAATTATTAATGACTAAGGTTCTTCAGAAATGAGACTTTGCATTAAACTATTAAGTAAAAATTTCCAATAAGCTTAGGTACTGGCTGAAGACCCAGGAGACATGGGACGAGAAGTCGAAGCAGGAAGTTACAAATGTCAAATAACAGCCATGCATCCAGTAATAAAAATGAAGATTACAGAAGCTAAGCATATTTTCTACCTTCTTTTCTATGTATTAATTTGCATTTTAAACATTTTTTCTTTTCCACATTACTTTGTACACAGAGTTTTCATGGTGGTTAACTTTAAAATTTAAACCTTGCATTTTAGAATATCTAGGTGGGATTATAAATGAGTTTGGAAAGCAATTAATACTATCCAGAGATCTAGATATAACCATTGAAATCCTAGGTCTCTCCTTTTGGGGTTTAGGTGAGAACATTTTTGTTTGTAAAAAAAGAAGTATGAAGTTATTATTGCTGTTATGAGGAGGTTTAGGTAAAATAAAAAATATGGATGTCAGTCAATACCTCTCATAAATATTCATTTACAACCCTAAACAAGTGATTTAATAAATCAAACATGAAATACAAAAAAGAATAATGTATCACAAACATCTTGGAGTTATTCCAACACAAAGCTTCTTTTTGTTTTTTCTTTAGTTTTTTTTGTGGTACTAGGGTTTGAACTCAAGGCTTGCACTTGCTAGGAAGGTGCTTTTCCACTTAAACCACACCTCCAGCCCTTTTTGCTCTGGTTATTTTGCAGATAAGAGTCTTGCTTTTTTTTTTTTTTTTCCACCTAGGCTGATCTGGAGCTCGATCCTCCTATTTTATGTTTCCCACTGGAGCTGGGATGGCAGGTGTGCACCCCACACTCAGCTTTTTTCTGTAGAAATGAAGTCTTGAAATTTTTTTTGTTTTTTGCCAAGACTGGCATGAAACTGTGATCCTTCTGATCTCAGCCTTCTGTGTAGCTGGGATGACATCTCAAGTAGCCATTGGTTGAGATGTTGTCCTGTGAACTTTTTGCCTCAGCTGGTCTCAGTCAGCCCAAGTAAGTAGGGTTATAGGTTTGAGCCACTAGCACCTGGCAACGAAAAGTTATTTTGAGACTTAAGAACAATGATTAGAATCCATTTCATTATTATAACAAAGAATAAAACTTACACATGAGCATATGAAAAGATGCAAAAATGCCTTTGAAGACAATGCTGGTGGTTCAAGCTTGTAATCCTAGCTACTCAAGAGGCAGAGATGAGGAGGATTGTAGTTCAAAGCCAGTCCCAGGGAGATAATTCTTGAGATCCTGTCTTGAAAATACACAACACAAAAAAGAACTGGTGGAGTGACTCAAGTGGTAGAGTGCCTATGAGTTCAAACCCCAGTACCACTAAAAAAAAAGTGCATTTGGCAAAATTCAGCATCCAAGAAAAATTAGTTTTACAAACTGGTAATATAATGGAATTTCCTTTTTTTCCAAAATTTTCTTTTATTTTTGAATTAGCATACATTAATAATACAAGATTTCATTGTGATAATTCCATACATAAGTACTGTGTACTCTGAACAATTCATTCCCTCCATTATATTACATTATTTCCACTCTTTCCCATCCGCCCCTTTTCACACAGTGTTGGCTGGCTTTCACTACGCTGTCTTCGTATGTGATAAGAGGTATACTTCTAATCCCCTCACCCCTCAGAATCCTTTTCTTTCCACCTCCCACTGACTCATTCCAGACAGTCTCACGTTTATGTTCCTGTCCCATTATCATTGTCATCGCCATCTTTGTCAGCATTATTGTCTTTGTTTTTGGTCTAGACTCCACAAATTAAGGGAACTTAATCTAATTTTAAAAATCTCATGTACAAATTCTTGGTACATGAAGAATTTGAAAATTTCTTACAATGAAAAAGTTAAATGGTTATTTGCAGATGACATAATTATGCATATTGAAAAAACAAGCTAATACACAGAAAAACTCAGAATTTAGCAAAATCATCAGGCACACAAATGTTTTCCTATACATCTGCAATAAACAGAAAATTTGCTCAGTGCACATTGTGTACATGTATTAAAATATCACACTGTACCTAATAAATATGTACAAATGTTGCATGTTATTTATTGTACAAAATAATGGATTTCTTTATGACATTTCCACACATGTGCTCTCTCACATCACTTTCCCTCCATCTACCCTCCCAACAATAGTCCTCCATGTCTTATTGTTCATGTCTTTGTTTATTTGCATTTATGGATCTAGAGTTTGCATATGAGAGAAAAAAATGCATCATTTGCCCTTATGAGTCTGGCTTACTTTGCTTAACATGATGATCTCTAATTCCATCTTTTTTTTTTCTGCAAATGACATAATTTCTTTCTTTTTATGGCTGAATGATATTCCATTATAGTACATGTACCATATTTTCTTCATCTACTCATCAGTGATAAGCACCTAGGCTGATTCCATAACTTGGCTATTGCGAATCATGCCGCAATAAATATGGATATGCAGGAGTTTCCATTGTATGCTGTATTACATTCCTTTGGGTTTATGCCCAGGAGTGGTACAGCAGGACATATGGTAGTCATATTAGCCTTTTTTGAGGACCCTCTACACTGATTTCCATAGTGGTTTCACTAATTTACATCCTACCAACGGTGTATTAGGTTCCTTTGCCCCACCTCCTGCATTCTCACCAGCATTTGTTGTTTTCTTGATGATTGCCATTCTGACTGGGGTGAGATGGAATCTCATGTTTCGATTTGCATTTCATTTATGAGGAAGGATGTTGAACCCTTCTTCATGTGTTTATTGCTTATTTCTACTGGTTCTGTAAACTGGTCTGTTTAATTCATTTACCTATTTACTAAATGGGTCATTTACTCTTTTATTATTTAATTTTGTAATCTCTTTAGGCATCCTATATATTAATCCCTTGTCAGATAACTAACTTACAAAGATTTCCTCCCATTTTGTGGGTTGTCTCTTGATTTTGGTAATTATTTCCTTTGATGTGCAGAAACTTTTTCATTTGATGCAAACCCATTAGTCAATTGTTGCTCGTATTTTCTGAGCTATGGGAGTCCTATTCAGGAAATAGTTGCCTGTGGCTGTATCTTGCAGTGTTTCTCCAATACTTTCCTCTAGTCATTTTAAATTTTCACATCTTAGATTAAAGTCTTTGGTTCATTTGGAATTAATTTTTGTTCAAAGTGAGAGATAGGGATCTAGTGTTAGTCACATACAAGTGGATATCTACTTTTTCCAGAATCATTTGTTGAAGAGACTGTCTTTTTCCAATGTATGTTTTTAGGCACCTTTGTAAAGAATCTGATGGCTCTACCTACATGGATTTACTTCTGGATCTTCTATTCTGTACCATTGGTCTTCATGTCTGAATTTGTATCAGTATCATGCTGCTTTTATTACTCTGACTCTAATATAATTTGAAGTCAGATATTGTGATACCTCTAGAATTGCTCTTTTTGATTAGAAATGCTTTGCCTATTTAGGACCCTTTGTATTGGATATGAAGTTTTTGATATATTTTTCTATTTCTGTGGAGAATGACATTCAGATTTTAATGTGGATTCATTAAATATATAGATTGCTTTTGATATTTCACAATATTAATCCTCCAAATCCATGAACAGGACAGGAATTTCCATCCTCTACTGTCTTCTTCAACTTCCTTCTTCCATATTTTGTAGTTTTCATTGTAGAGGTCTTTCACATCTTTAGATGAGTTTATTTCTTGATTTTTTTGAGGCTATTGTGGATGGTGTTTTTCCCTGATTTCTTTCTGTTATCTGTTTGTTATTGGTATATGGAAAAGCTACTGATTTTTGTATGTTAATTTTGTATCCTGCTATGTTGCCAAAAATGTTTACCAGACTGAAGAGTTTCTTTTGTTGTTGTTGGAGTATTTAGGATCTCTTAAGTATAAGATTGTATCATTTACAAATAGGAATAATTTTATTTCTTTCTTTCCTATTTGCATTCCTTTTCTTTCTTTCTCTTGCACTATATTGGATAACAATGGAGAGAGTAGACACCCCTGTCTCATTCATGACTGTAGAGAAAATGGATTCAGTTTTCCCTACTTAGTACAATGAGGCTTGTTGTATATAGTCTTTATTATATTGAGGTACATTCCCTCTATTCCTACTTTGTTCAAAGCTTTCATCATGAAGGTATGTTGAATTTTGTCAAAAGGTTTTTCTGTATCCTTTGAGATGATTATGTGATTTTTATTCTTTATTCTTTTATATTCTGTTTATTGATTTGCTTAGGTTGAACCATCTTTGCACACCCGAAATGAAACCAGCCTGATCAAGTATATGATCTTTTTAATGTATCATCAGATTCGGCTTACCTGTATATTTTATGGAGAATTTTTACATCTATATTCATTAAGTAACTTGAACTATAATTTTCTCTTTTTTGTGTGTGTCCTTATCTAGCTTGGGTATCAGGGTAATACTGGCTTCATAGAATAAGTTTGGTAGAGTTTCTTCCTTTTCTGTTTTCTAGACTAGTTAGAGGACCATTGGTGTTTATGGATGACCTCTCTATTGGTGAGAGTGGGATAGTGACATCTCCCATTATTATTGTGCTGAGATTTTTTTGTGCTTCTATAGTCAGTAAGGTTTGTTTTA